>NC_081405.1:507917608-508217608 GCF_030272615.1 Cryptomeria japonica
GAAGAATCAAATGCCTTAGAACTGATCAAGGAGGGGAATTCACTTCTGGTGAATTCAACAAATATTGTGAAGAGAATGGCATCAAGAGGCAACTATCTGCCCCCTGGACTCCACAGCAGAATGGCCTAGTAGAAAGAAACAACCGGACAGTGGTTGAAGCGGCTAGAACTATGTTGATCCAAGGAAAGGTTGCTCACACCTTTTGGAGAGAAGCGGTGAGCACTGTAGTCTACACAATGAGCCGGGTACTCATAAAGAAAGGAAAGGATAAGAATCCTTATGAGTACTCGACCGGTAAGACACTAGTGGTAAGCTACTTTAGAGTATTTGGTAGCAAATGTTACATCAAGAGAAGTGAACATCAGAGAAAGTTCAATGCAAAATGTGATGAGGGAATACTCCTAGGATATTCCACCAAGAGTAAAGCTATCAAATGTTTCAATAATAGGACTCAAAGAATCATTGAAAGCATCAATGTTAGGATTGATGAAAACTCTAAGAAATCTGAGGAAACCGGTAGTGAGAAAGTAGGAGATGAATCGGTAGTAATCTTCCGAGAACTGGTTGCAAATCTGCCCAGTACAAGTAACTATGCTCCTACACCGATAGATGCTGATACTAATGAAGATGAGGATGAAGAAGAAAAGAAAGAGGAATCTATTAAGAATATACCTAGGTATGTCAAACTCAATCATGATCCAAAGCAGATCATAGGAGACAAAGATGCAAGAATTCTTACAAGAAGAAAGGTCAGAGAAAGCTGATGTATGATCTCTGAATTTGAGCCTAAATCATTCAAAGAGGCACATAAAGATGAAGACTGGATCAAGGCAATGGAAGAGGAACTTGACCAGATAGAGAAGAATGGTACATGGTCTTTGGTACCCAGACCAGAGCATAAAAATATTATTGGAACCAAATGGGTATTCAAAAATAAGCTGAATGAGGATGGCATAGTGGTAAGGAACAAAGCCAGACTGGTGTGTAAAGGATATGCCCAAGAAGAAGGAGAAGACTATGGAGAAACATTTGCTTCAATAACAAGATTGGAAGGAGTTTGTATGCTTCTTGCATATGCAGCTTTTAAAGGATTCAAGGTATACCAAATGGATGTAAAATTTGCATTCTTAAATGGAATACTTGAAGAGGAAGTATATATAGAGCAACCAGATGGGTTTTCCCTATCAGAAGATAGTGACATGGTGTGTAGGCTACATAAAGCCTTGTATGGTCCAAAGCAGGCACCTAGAGCATGGTTTGAATGCTTGCACTCCCGTCTTGTGAAGATTGGATTTGAAAGAACAAGTGAAGATAACAATATCTACTTGAAATCAGAAGGAGATCAGATTCTGATCTATGAAGTATTTGTTGATGACATAATCTTTGGTGGAGATGACAAGATGAGTCATGACTTTGAAGATGAGATGAAAAAGGAGTTTGAGATGTCACTCATAGGGGAGATTAAGTTCTTCATTGGACTGCAGATTCAGCAAATGGAAGATGGAATCTTTATTACTCAGTCCAAGTATGTCAAAGAGGTGTTGAAGACCTTTGGCATGGAAGACAACAAACCGGTTGGTACACCAATGGTGACTGGTTGTAAACTATCAAAAGAGGATGACTCAACATTGGTGAATGAGAAGGAATACTGATCAATGATTGGTAAGTTGCATTATGTAGTGCATAGCAGACCGGACATTGCACATGCAGTGGGCATTACCGCTCGGTTTCAGAAAAGCCCAAGAGAATCCCACTTGGTAGCAGTCAAGCGGATTCTTAGATATCTAAAGGGAACTATTGACTATGGATTATGGTATCCATACAATGATGATTTCAACCTGAAAGTGTTCACAGATGCTGATTGGGCTGGTAATGTGGATGATCGGAAGAGCACAACTGGTGGTGCATTCTTTCTCAGCGGTAGACTGGTCTCATGGATGAGTAAAAAGTAGAGTTGTATCTCTCAGTTTACAACAGAAGCAGAGTATGTTGCAACTTTTATGAACTACACCTAGACTATTTGGATGAAGCATGTATTGAATGGCTTCAAAGTTCCTGTATCTGAACCGGTAAGTATATTTTGTGACAATACAAGTGCAATTAACATTTCCAAGAATCCAGTTTTACATGCTAGAACCAAGAACTTTGAACTCAAGTATCATTTCTTGAGGGAAAAGGTTCAGAACAAAGAGGTGGTATTGGAACATGTTTCCAGTAAGGAGCAATTAGCAGACATATTCACCAAGCCTCTACCGAAGGCTACCTTTACCTATCTGAGAGGTGAATTAGGGGTGCTCCCCCTTCAAGAGGCAAACTAAAGGTTTGTGCTCCACATCAGTCAGATCTTACTTTGCTATATCTTTTCAGGATTGATGTGTTGAAGGATGCTACTCCTCAGGGGGAGCAACATAGTGGAATAGGGAAGCTCGTGCCTCCACTTTGGCATTATTGTCAAAGGGGGAGAAGATGTGAAGTGGAGAAGATATCTGCAGTATTAAGGAGAAGATGTGATGCAGAAAGAGAGATATCTTTGTATATTGCCATCAATGCCAAAGGGGGAGATTGTTGGCATATGTGCAAAGTACGTTGACATGATGATATTGTGTTGTCATTGATGTCAATCTACTGAAGAGTGAACCGGTATATTGAAGTTAAGCAACTGGCAAAGTGAACCGGTAATATGCTGTGAACCGGTATATGTGCAAAAGGCAAAGTGGTATGCTTGTCCAAGTGAGCCGGTATATTGAATGGTGAACCGGTATATGGAATTATTTCTATCATGGTTTAATATGGTATGACTACTGGTTAGTAGTCCCAGCCTCAGGGTTTCCGGTTGAAGTGTTTCGAGCATGTGTGATTCAACCGATGGCATTATGTGATGAGTTAGCATTGTAATGGAGATCAGATCATGTTGCCATGTCAATCTTGTGCGTGTGAAGGATCTTGCATGAAGGGGATTGATCCTGTCTACCTTAGGAATGTGGGAAGTCCCTACAAATGGTGAAGAACGCGTGATGGGTTGTCACCTCCAAGAAGTGGTGAAGAACGAATGATGGAGAATGTCTTGAGATCCATTCAAGACCATTGTATTCAAATGCAAAGTGTTCAATGGTCAGGATTGAACCAACTGAATTGATCAACCTAAATGTTTAGGGTTTAGGGTTTATGTTACCGATCTATCTATTTTCTATAAGGTCGATGTTGTGTTTCATGTTGAAGTTGTTGGAAAATGTTGTGTGTTTATCTAAGTGCAAAGATACATTATTCTTGCTAGACCAGATAAGAGGAGTGATACCTGCAGAGTGTGTATGCAGAAGGAAGGAACAAAAATGGATCTGCATTGTCATTGAGTGCTGTTACCAGATCATTGTAATACCTGTTGATCTCTAATCACTTCAACAGTTGGAAAATCCCTTAACAGGGTAGCTTTAACCAGCTTGCTGTAAATCCTTTAACAGGGTGACTCAAAGCCATTGAGTTCATAAAATCCTCTAACAAGGTAACCTTTAATAGGGTTTAACCCTTAACGAGGTATTCTAGCCAACCCTTAACTGGTGATCTCTAACAGGATCGGTTCCTAACACAACCTGTTGTAATAGTCTTTAACCGGACTAGGCTCCTAACAGAGCGGACTTCTAAAGAGTTCAAAAACAGCTTGTGGGTATTCATCCCCACCGTGGTTTTTCCCAGTTGGGTTTCCACATGAAAAAATATGTGTCATATGTGATGTCCTTTTTCATGTGATGTTTTGTTGTTTTCAGTCAAGTGGTGAATCATGTTGATCTAGCAAGTTATTATATTTTTGATGATAGATTACCTGTTTATGCACAAGGATAATGTGGAAATGAGGGTGTAGGTTTTGTGGAAAGATAAGTGTTTCCAATTTATATCTTTCACAAGTCTCATTGTGCTTAACCAGTAGTAATCTGGTTCTGACCGATGTTAGTGAGTGCCAGTCAAGTTCACTGTTTGCAGTCAAACCGGTTCAAGAAAAGTTTTTGTGTTTATATTGATTCACCCCCCCTCCCCTCTCAGTACCGGTTTGGTACTCACTGTTCATCATTGAGTTATCAATGCATATACTATATATATTTATATATAAATATGTATATATATGTATATATGTATGTATATATATGTATATACATATGTATATGTATATGTATGCATGCATATACATATACATATACATATACATACATATACATATACATATATGTATATGTATATACATATATGTATATGTATATACATATATGTATATGTATATACATATATGTATATGTATATATACACATGTATATGTATATGTATGCATGCATATACATATACATATACATATATGTATATGTATATACATATGTATATATACACATGTATATATATATACATACATATAAATATATATACATATGTATAGATATATATATGTATATACATATATACATATGTATATATATGTATATACATATATATATATTTATACATATGTATATACGTATATATATACATGTATATACATATATGTATATATATGTATATATATATATATCTGTATGTATATGTATGTATATGTATATATATATAATTTGAAGTGTAATATATATGGTTTTAGAAAAAAATAGCATGTCAATGCATATGGTCCAATAATTTTTTAAGCTATCATATACGGTCTAAAAGTGAAAAAAATGGTCATATAGGCCGTCAAATTTCAGGCATAGTCTAAATGGTTATTTTTTTCACTTTTGGACCATATATGACAGCTTAAAAAGTTGTTAGGTTGTATGGATTGACATGCCATATTTTTCATAAAACCATATATATGAAACTTTAAATTATTAGAAACCCTTTTGGAAATGTAAGTTGCTACCATAGGGGGTACCTCCCTTCTATTAATAACTAAATCATTAGCAACTTTCTATATCTTTGCTACACCTCTGCATAAAAAGCCTCAATAATGAAGACTTCTTTGGATTTGGATTCATCTTGGCAATTACAATGAGCACTTCATGCCTTATCTCCACCTTAACCAACTTAAGTGTCATTCTTGCAACTTAAACAAGTATTGTGGCCTTTGCCATGTTTGTGAAGAATGCCACCAGAATTAATCCAACATGTCCATGACCTCTTGAAGAGGATGCAGTCTCAATTATATTCTTGATATCTTGCATATTTGATTCCTCCTCAATAAGAAATATCTTCCATAACTACTGATTGATATCCTCATTTGAGAAATTGATACACTACCCCAAAGTGTCTCCTTCTTGCCATTAGCCTGATAATGCTAAACTCCAATATCATTGTATTTTGTATGCCTAATGGTGGCCTTCATCTTCTATAAATAGCTAGCCCCAATAAGATATTTGAAGTAATCAGGATATATTTTTAGACTTTCGCTTCTATTTGCAAAAATTATCTACATTGGTTCGATATGACTTGTGCATCTCATCCGAGGCAAACAATATGACTGGTTTCTTTCTACATTATTGAAAACCTAGCTCAATTGGTACATTCATGGAAAGATCATTACCAATTTTTGAGAGCTAAGACAAATTCCATGTTCTTATCTTCACAAGCATGTTAATTTTTTTCATATTTTTTTATTCTCTTGATAGTTAATTGGTGGTGTCCACTTTTTATCAAAAGGATAATATTCTTTAAAATCTAGTAGCCCAATCTATCTAAATTATATGAATCCATTCATCCTTGCTAATCCATTATGCTAATTTTAGCCATTATCTAGGGTTATATTTTGTGATAAGATCATTTGATTGTTCCACCCCCATATTTGCTAGGATATCTACCATACCATTAGTTTCTCTATATATATACAAGATAGTGTTATCGCTAAACTTGGTTAGCATCCCCTATATTATTATAATCCATTTGCTCAATTTCTAGCTTAGATAAATTCCTTCTTTATTATGGCTTGAAAACATAATAAGGAATTCCCTTCAATGTCTATGCTTTTTATATTCTTGTCTATTTTGGAATCCAAGAACACTGAGAGGGGGGGGGGGGGGGGTGAATCAGTGCTCTATCAAATTATGCAATTTTAACCTTATTAAACCATGCATTCACCAACCAGTAAACCGGTACATATAAGATCGAAAGAAGTAAAACAATCAATAAGCCAATGACACAAATGAATACCATAACACAAAGAATTATATGTGGAAAACCTTAAAGAGGAAAAACCACGGCGGGATTTGTGACCCATAATATCAATCCACTGGCCATATAAAAAGATATTACAAAATATGGGGGCCTGCACTTGCAAGAAGGCTTACAGCCTAGAGCACACTGCTCATCACAAAAGGGTCTCACTGACTACAGTCACTTTGAATAGGAAAACATAAAAATGAACTCATTTAATGCATCTGCTATGCCTGATAGAGTTCTGGTTCAAGCTCTAACTGTTCTGGTTCTGAAACCCTAAACCCTTACCGAAATAACCTCTTACATAATCAACATTTCTCACATTACAATTTCAAGAATATCCTTACTACACAAAATCATCTAATTAACTGACCTATATACCCTTACAATCTTTCATGCCTTATGTCAGCTTACATAGATAATTACAAAATGAATATACAAGTCAACTCAATTACATATATACATAAATATCAAAATCAATTGTCAATTTCCGGATCTCCCAAATGATGTCAGCCTCCTATACTAGTATCCTGAATGTGAGTCATGTCGGCCTGCAATGCTGGTACCCATAGAATCCTTCCTACCGATGAAGAAACCTACCAGTGCCGGTGAAGTGTCTGTTGATGAGCAACCAAATCAAGATATGAAAGCCAAAACATGTTGCCATGAATGACAACATATTGAAACCAATCAAATGAGTGTCAATTACCAACAATATATAGACATTTTCAATCCTAAAGCCGTAGCCTCCATTTTCGCTTCATTACTTGTTGTTCTCTTGATTTTCTTTGAAAGTGCTCAAATGCACCTACCCCGATGATTTTTTATAATGCATCCTGCACTAGCCAACCCTGAATTTCCTTTAGATGCTCCATAGAAGTTCAACTTGAGCCTACTATTAGGTGGCAGAGTCCATAATTTGATATTTTTCCTATTTTCTTCCTTATTTCTATATACCCCAATATGTCTTATTTTCTCTATCCATTTCTTTTGAATTTCTTCATCCCAATTTGTGAATATGGTAGAGGATTTTAATTTGACCCTTGCATTCAAAATTTCACATATTCTATTTTTAATTATTCTGATAAGTTTCACTACATCACATTCTATATTGGAGAATATGCATCTATTTCTTTCTTTCCAAATATGCCATACAATCAAGGAGGGTGTTGATGTCTAGATATTGCACCAAAGAGCATTTTTCCTTGATTGAGGCCAACATGAGAGGAATTTCGCAATATCATTCTACCTTGGTCCAAACCATTTGAGCTGTTTTTGTAATCCCTCTAGGTGCTCTTTTGTATTTATTCTCCTTAATGTGGATTTGGCTATGAGCTGGTGATTGTGCCATTTTCTTATGGGTGTTAACCTTTTTGAGGTGCTATGATATTATTTTGGATGTTGCATTTGTTTTCAGTGTGAGGCCTTGAGTTCCTAGCTTATGTCATGATATATGTTCTATATTCATGTTGGACCAGTGGTGTTCCAAATTGCTTCACGATGATCATGATTATGCTTCTACATTGGGATGTGTGCTTTATTCTTGTGCCTAGTTGTGAGCGCTATGGTGTTATTGGTTACCGTATATATGTTTGGTTATTGGATTCATTAGGGGTTGTTACTCTATTTATGATGTTTTAATATTAATGATGATTTGATTAATAACTAGAATATGACAAATTATGTTAATCATGTTGGTTGATTTAAAAGCAATAAATCATATTTTATATTTTTGTATTTTATGAGATTAAATTCTTAGCAGTATATTTGTTTGATAATGTTATATTTATTCGATGAGATATCATGTTACTAACAATGTTATTATGTGAGTGACATCTAGCAAAATTTCATGTTGTTAAGACATTGCAACATAGATTTCCAGGGAATTCGAATGGGGAGTTCGATTGAGATTTCTGCTCCCCGATCATGGCCTGTTTGCAGGGGAATGATGTGGCTGCTAGACAAGAGGGACAACATGCGGGACATGAAGGTGAAAGGACAAGAGAGAGTCAGGGTGAAGGTGTGGTTTCTGAAGATGGGGACCCACAAGATGGGGGAATTTCAAATGTTCTAGGTGAGTCTGATGGATCACGAGAGATTGGAGATCAGGTTGTTTCTAAACCTTGGTCTTCCCTCTTCGATGTTAAACCAAATGGTAAGTCAACGTTCCCTCCAGTTAGTAATATTTCAAAGCCAGTTGCTGGTAGTTTTTCTATTGCCATCCTTGATCAGGTAATAGATCATAATATTTCCTTGATGGCTCTGTATTTGGTTGGCAAGTTTATGGTTCCTAGGCCTAATATTGATTTGGTTAGAGCCTTTGCTAAGAAGAAATGGCATTTGAAAGGTTAGATTGAAATTACTGCTATGTCGAAAGGTTTTTTCTCTTTTGCCTTTTCTTGTGAAGAAGATCTATCTTATGTTTTGTGCGAAGGCCCTTGGGTTATAGGGAAGGTTTCTATGGTTTTGAAGAGATGGGATCCTAATTTGGACTTGAACTATGGTATTTTTGCCTCTGCTCCTATCTAGCTAAGATTACTTGGTTTGCCATTGGAGTATTGGCATGAGGATGTGTTTAGGGCTTTGGCTATCTCTTTTGGGGAATTATTATCTGTTGATCCTATGACGGTGACTAGGAAGAGAATGGTTTATGCCAAGATCTGTGTTTGTATTGATCATGACACTGATCTCCCCTCCTCGGTGGATATCATGTCTAATCTAGGGAAATGGACTCAGCTAGTTGAATTTGAATCTTTGCCATTTGTTTGTTTCCTTTGCAAAAAGTCTGGGCATTGGGCTAAGAAATGCCCCTTGTAGATCACTAAGAAAATTGTCTCGAAGAATGGTCCTAAGCAACAAATTTGGAGAGAGAAGAAAACCAAGGAGGATTAGGGTGATATTGATATTACTGAGACTTTCCCTAAGCCTATTTCTAGGGTTCAGAATGGGGTTGATCTCCCTATGACAGTAGGGAACGCTGAACAAATGATTCTAAATGAGCCCAATCTACAGGCCCCTAGTCAGATGGAGTATGGTAATTTTGAAGCCAATTTGAAGTCTAATGTTCCTGACTAGCAGTTGGAGGACGAAGAGATAGCAGAAGGAAATAAAGATGGTGGGGGTGTCTCTTCACCTAAAACTGAGCCTAAGCAAATGCTTGAGACAATTATGAAGGTTGTTCAATCGTTCTTGACTAATTTGGGCTCTCAATCTGTGGAGGTTATTAAATCCACTTTCCCCGAGGTGGAGTTGTCCCCCCTTTCTCAGTCATTATTGAATAATAATTGGAAGGGGAATATTGAAGGAGATTGTTATTTGAATGTAGGGAAGGAAAAAGTGGCCCTTGCTCAAGTGGTCTCAGAGAGAAAGGTTCCCTTCACACAAGTGGAGAGGAAGAAATCCAAAAAAGATGGGCAACAAGTTGGGGTTTCACAGGCTGGGGATTCTACAAGGCAGAGACTTAAAGCTGATACTGGTACTCCGAATACTCCTCCTATTAGAAAATTGACTAAGTGGCATCAAGAGCAAGAATGTCATCTTAACATAGCAGATGGAAGTCAAAGGACCATCTTTGAGGTATGTTCTCCAGGTAGGAAATGAAATTCATATCCTAGAATATTAGGGGACTAAATGGGTCGCATAAACAAGATATTATTCATAATTTGGTTAGAGATCATAGGCCGGATATTGTGCTAATCTAGGAAACTAAAATGATTAGGGAGAAAGTGGAGAAGCTAAATTTTTTTAAGAACTGTGGGGTTGTTGGTAGTAGTTCTGAAGGTGCCTCTGGGGGGGAAACTAATTTTTGGAATCTTAACTATATTAAGAGGTAAATTTTGGAAGTTGATACCAATTTTGTCTTTGTCAGGTTTCACCATATTAGAGATGATTTTACATGGGTTCTATCTAATATCTATGCCCCAAATATTAAAAATGCTAGAAGTAATTTTTTGAAGAAGTTGGAAGCTCATCATCTTAGAATCTATGATGATAACTAGATTATTATGGGAGATTTCAATACTCCCCTTCGGGATTCTGAAAAATTTGGAGGATCTCAAGTGCACTTGGATAGTAGAATGGACCTTATGGATTTCATTAATCTCTATGATGTGCATGATGTTGATCTTCAAGGGGCATCCTTTACTTGGACCAATAGAAGAGCAGGTGATGATTTTATCCAAGTGTGGTTGGACCAGGTCCTTATATCCAATAACTGGCTTGTTAAATTTCTATGCTCTCTTACGATTCTTCCTAGAGTCGGGTCTAATTACTTCCCTATTTCCTTTGTCATTGATGCCATTGCTAGAAACAAAAAATTTCCTTTTAGGTTTGAAAAGATGTGGCTGTCTCATCCTTCACTAGAAGATTATATTAGGCAGTGGTGAAATATTTCTGTGGATTGTTCTGCTATGTTTAAAGTGGCATAAAAGCTTAGATTTGCTAAAGATAATGTCAAATGTTGGAATAGAGAAGTGTTTGGAGATTTATTTGCTTCCAAGACTGCTATCCAGTGTGAGCTTAAGGAGATTCAGGACAAGGTTCAGGTTGAAGGATACTCCTCGGTCTCTCTAGAGATGGAAAATGAAATTTTGAGGAAATACCATGATATTATTGCAAGAGAAGTCTTTTGGAAGCAAAGATCTAGAGCTTTATGGCTATCCATTGGGGACAGAAACACTAGATTCTTCCACATGACTTCCCTTAAACATAAAGTTGCTAACATGATTTCCAGGATTGTGGTGGAAGATAGGGTTCTCAATAAAGATGATGAGATTTGTGGCGAAGCTATTAGGTTCTTTGCCTCCCTCCTTTCCATTGATGTGAATTTGGATATTGATGCTCAAAATACTCTATTAGATGTTGTTCGTCTATTTTGGGTGACGAGTAGAATAAGTTCTTGACTACCATTCCCTCTAAGGAAGAAATCAAAGTGGCTATGTTTTTCTTTGAGGGTAATAAAGCCCTGGGGCCGAACGGTTTCCCAATGTTCTTTTTTTAGAAATTCTGGCACATTGTGGAAGAGGATGTTTCTTATGGGGTGAAAGATTTTTTTGGGGCTAGGAATTTGCTGAAGGAGCTGAATTCTACTTTTATTGTCTTGGTTCCTAAGACTACTAGTGCTGACTCTATGGACTGGTTCCTCCCTATTAGCCTCTCTAACTCCATCTATAAGATTATTTCGAAGGTGTTAACTCTGAGACTTCTATCTATATTTCCTTCCATTATTTCACCACAACAGAATGGCTTTGTTCTGGGAAAGCATATTCTTGACTCTATTGTTATGGTGCATGAAAATATTCATTCTTTGGTGGTGTCTTGTAAAGAAGGATTTATTATGAAGCTATATTTATCCAAGGCTTATGATTGTGTGGACTGGTTTTTTCTCCCCAAGATTCTCAATGGTTTTGGGTTCATTAGTAGAGTTCAACGTCTCATTTGGTAGTTGGTCTCTACTTCTTTGCTTGCAGTCATCATCAATGGCTCTCCTTCCTAGTTCTTTAAGCCTTCCAGAGGCTTAAAACATGGGGATCCCATCTCTTTGATTCTTTTTACCATTATGGTTGAAGGTATGGGTAGATATTTGCTGAAGCTTGTATCTTAGGGTCTTTTTCGAGGTTTGCATCCTTCTTCGTCTAATCTTGTGTGCTCCCATCAATAGTTCATTGATGACACTATCCTTTTGGGGAGCTATACTATTAGGGAAGCAAGGATGTTGAAGAATGATCTCGATATTTATGGTAGGGCATTTGGTCAATTGATTAACTGGAGGAAGAGATCCCTATTTTTCTTTAACACCCCTGAGGCGAGGCAGAGAAGGATTGCTGATAGTCTTGGTTTTGACATTGGTTCTTTCCCTTCTACTTATCTTGGCCTTCCACTTTGTTTGAAGCCACTATATTCTTTCTGGTTGTCCCTGATTGATAGATTCAATAAAAAATTGGTAGGGTGGAAAGGTGCGCTACTGAGCTAGGCTGGCAAAATCCAACTTCTTAAATTTTCTCTTCAAAATGTCCCTGTCTATGCCTTAAGTTTATTCAAAATCCCTTCTAAATTTGCAGAAGTTATTGAGAGGATTAAAAAATAGTTCCTTTGGTCTGGGGTGGAGAAAAGAAAGTGCATGCCTTTAATTATCTGGGAGAATGTTTGTAAAGTTAAGGCTATGGGGGGCCTGGGAATCAGAAGTATCTGCTCTTTCAATCAAGCTCTTCTGGCTAAGCAGATCTAGAGGATTTATGAAGATAAAAGGGAATGGAATTTGATTTGGCTCGACAAATATTTGTTTGGTTTTTCTTCTCTAAATGATTTCCTTAACTCATTGTCTCTCTCAACTGGGTCTCATCTTTGGAATAATGTTCTCAAAGATAAAGATGTGACTATGCTTGGGGGAATTTGGAAGATTGGGAATGGCAAGAAAGTTTGATTCTGGGAAGATTCTTGGCTCTCTTTCAACCCGTTATGTGATATCCCTGATTTCTCTCCTTTTATGCAAACTTGTAAAGCTAGATTTGGTATTTTTGTTGCTGATTATTGGAAGGATTTTGGTTGGGTTAAGTTATCTAATATTAGCCCTTCTTTTCTTCCTATTCAACTATCTCTTTTCTCTTTCCTTCCTCTTTTGGATGCTCAGAATTGCTTGATTTGGAAAGGGATTTCCTCTGGTTGCCTTTCGGTGGCCTCTACTATCTCTTTGTTGTCTCCTGCTACTTTTCCTCCTCCCCGTTGGGCGAGAGCTTGGGTGAAAGATCTTATTCCTAAAGTTATATATCTTTTTTTGTCTCCTTCTCCAAAATAAAATTCTTACTACTGATAATCTTTGCCGGAGAGGATTTGTGCTCCCCAATAGATGTTTTATTTGTTTGCAAGATGAGGAATTGGTCTCCCATATTATCCTCCATTTCCCTTTTTCTTTTGAAGTGTGGAGTAGAATTCTTCATAAGTGGAATCTGTGTTGGGTGTTCCCTTAGCATGTTCTGGACTTTTTTATTCAATGGCAATGCCCTTCTTCTAATTTTGTTATTAAATTGTTGTGGTCTTTTATCTTCCCTCATGTCTCTTGGGGTATTTGGAAGGAGAGGAATAATCGTATTTTCAAGGATGCCTCTCTTCCCCCCGAGGTTGTTGTTGAAAAGATCTGTAGGGCTATTGTGGAGAACATCAATCTAGTGGCTAGTGTTGCTTCCAAATTGCCTTTTGTTCCGAGCAGAGATTATGACGTTGCTGTGTCTAAGGAGTGGAAGATGGCTGTTGATATTTCTAAACTAGGTGGACAAATTAAATAGTCTAGAGTTGGATTGGTGTGGAGCTTTCCTCCTTTAGGTTCGGTCAATATTAACTTTGATGGGGCGGCTAAGGGCAATCTAGGGCCGACTGGGTGTGGGGGAGTAATAAGAGATGAGTATGGTAGGTGTATTGCGGCGATGTAACTCCCCATGGGTAGTCAGACTAACCACCTAGCCAAAGCCTTTCAAATGTTGCAAATTGATAGACAATTAAATTGCAGGAAGGTTTGGATTAAGGGTGATTCAAACAATATAATTCAATTCCTAAAAGGGAGAAGTAGAGCCTCATGGACTATTGAGAATTTAATTAAAGCTTCTATTAGTATTATTAGAACCTTTGATAAATTATTTATTTCCCATGCTTATAGGGAACTAAATTTTGTGGCAGATTATTTTTCTAATGTGGGGGTTAAGGTTGAGGTGAGAAAGATATGGTATAACGAGGACACGTTGGATGTTGAGGTTAGATCCCTTCTGATGTATGATCAGACACATGACAAATTTGATGGGATTTCTACTAATTTTGATGATGAGGGTAATTAAAGTTGCTATTGCTACCTGGATGGCTCTCTATCAGAGCACCTTCCTTTCTCATTATTGTCGAATGGCCTCACATGTTTTATGGGTGGTTCTTACTTGGGAAGCTAGCGCTGTGTTTTTTGTTAGCTGCTATACTTCTATCGGGCTCTCTATGAATTTGTTTAAGCCTAATACTATGGGGGTTAGAGATGCAGAGTGGAGCCACCTAGTTGTGATAATTGGAGGAAGAATACTACTATCTAGCATCGTCTGCAACAAGGGGGAGTTACGCCCTTCCTATAGAAATTGTATGGGCATGATGAAAATATCACCAAGCAGTTTATGAAGGGATGGAAGAATGGAAAAGTGAACTTGTTTGGTAAGGTTATGATTATTGACATGGGGCTTATTGTGGAAGTGTCGAGTTTGTCCCTAGAGGGGATTAAATTCTATAGAGACAAGAAGGTTTTAGACACTACCATTAAGAAATTCCTGAAGAAGGACAAGGAGAAAGGCAGGTTGGTCAAGGTAAATAAAACTCACTTCGAGCCTCATCAGATTAAGTTGATATGGAGGGAGATTTTGAGGGCGACTATGGAGTTATTTACCTTGGATGGGAGGCTCACTAAAATTTATGGGTATCATTTTGTGTTGTTGAACCATTTTCGTCACAATGATAAAATTTCTTTCCTGTTCTATTTGCTATCTTCTTTGAATTCCAATATTTTTGATTATAAGGAGAACCCTCATATTAACCTGGTGTTGCACCAAGGGTTAATTATGCTCATCTATGAGCACCTCAATGCTAGGGCTTATGAGAATCCTAGTAAACCCCCTTCTATTTCTACGAAAGATGTGGTCGATAGTGAGGAGTCAAATTTTGAGGGTTGGGAGACTGATAATGATGATGGGGATTTTTACCCCTCTCCTAACAAAAAGGCTAAGAAAGAGCTTAAGTTGGTTGCCTCAGCTACCAATAAAGATGTTAAATCCCCTGATATTGGTGGTGAGGGATCTAATAAAAGTCTGAAGAGGAGGGGTAAAAAGGCTACTTTTGTTGTTTCAGATAGCTCCCATGAGCAGGATTCCCTTGTTTAGCCTCCGCATACTGAGGCTTCTTCTTCTTCCCTTGGGAGGGGGTGCAAGTCTCAAGACTCTGTTGATTTTGTTTCTCAATATTTTCACCCTAAATAAGAAATCTCATTTGATGTTCTGAATATAGCCAAGAATAGTTCATTGGAGGTCTTTCGGCTTTTCAGGTGGGTCTTTTTTGAAATCAAGAATATCAATCTTAAACAATGGCCTTTCTCCTCCAAGTTGAATGCTGTCCAGGTCAATGTGGATGTGGGGGATAAGATGCAGAAGGTTGGTGATGTTTAGACTATGGATATTGGGAAGGAGGTTCTTGAAGGGTCTGCGACTAGTGCTCTCTGGATTGAGAGTGAAAAAAAGGTTATGGCTGACTATTTGGCCAAAAATATGGAAGCTACCCCCAAAATTAAGGAAATCTATGACAAGAAATTCTCTAACACTGAGGAGAGGCTTAGCAGGTGTGAGTCCACTCTTTGTAACATCATTAAGAGTAGCCATAGCATTGTCAAAGTTACACCAAAGAATATGTCCACTATGGTAGCTAAATTGGAAAAGATTCATATGGAGAAGAATGTTGTAGGTTTGGATAAGGATAATGTTGTTGGGCTTGATGATTCGGGTCCCCCTGGAAAACGTAGAAGAGAAAGTATGAAGAAGAAAGTTTCAGGTGTGCCTCGGGATGTCATGGACCTGAAAGATGATACTAATAAGATGCATTAGCTCGAGGTCAAAATTGCTGAAACTCTGAAGAATCTGGGTTAAGTTTTTTTGTTTTTGTCTCTGTTTCTTTGTTGGCGGTCTGCTAGCTTTTTGCCGACTGGTCGGGTTGGGGTGTCTTTTTGTTGTATCTACTATCTCTCAGCTCTATGGTGTTTTTTGGTTGGTCGGTCTTATGTTGGGCATTCTATGATACATCTTTTGTAATCTTTTTGTAAAGGGTTTCAGGTCCCTTCAAAACCTACTTTTACTGTAATAAAAAACAATGCTATTATGTGACCCCAATAGGGAATGTTAATGAAACAATCAAATATATTATGTTATATGTATGTGTATGTACACGTGTTCATATGTTTTTGTTGGTGTAGGTATATAGCATCGACTCTTCCTAGCTCCACAAGTTAAAGCGTGCTCATATCCTCGACAATGGCTATAAGAGATAGCACACTAGCCATTTATGTTGCCCAACAATAAGCCATCATTCTTAATTTGATTGATTTTCCTTAAGTTTATTTATTTATACCTTTGGTTACCAATTTGGTAACCTCCAGTTACCCCAATGCATATTTGTGAATGACCAATAAAGACTATTTGTGCATAGTCGATCATATGTGAATTGTTGTTATTATAGTGCATATATTAATGATATTTAAATAATATAGTTATAATTTAATATTTAATCATGAAATGTGGCTTATATGTACTTGATTTAATGTGGATTGAATGATCTTTACCTTTGGGGGTACTTTGGAATTAATTGAATTTATTAAACCAATTCGATTTTTAATTTTTATATTTTTGCTCTAAAGTGGGTTTATATTCTAATTTTGAAGTTCATTTTTGGGAGTTAGTTTTATTTTCAATTTTGGAGCTCTCAAACCCTACAATGGGAATTTGATTTGTTTATTAGGAGGGAATTTCTTGGAGGAATTTTGTGGGTAGAAGCTCTTTGGATTCATGTGGATGAACTCATTATGCTACCTGATTTTTGTGAGACCTCTTGGTGAATTTGACCTTCTTTTCAATTTCAAAGTTCTATCAAACTTGAAGGTATGTTTCTTGAATATTTATGGAATTTCTTGATTCTTGTTGCTGATGGTTAAAAAATGGATTTAGATGCTTTTCCCAATTGTAATTTTAAATTTTAGTGAAGAAATTAATTGTATAAATTTGGTTTTTGAAAACATGGTTTGACAAAAGGAAATGCTGCCCAATTTTTATTGGATGCACGGATTGTTGATTTTATTGCATAAATGAGTTGTTGTTCACCTATGGACCAATGATTTTTCCCATATTTTGATTGGGAATGTTTGGAAATTTAAGTTTTTTGGAGTTCCATCAATGGTGGATGGCCTCCATGACTGGTTTTTGTCCAACTTGACCTTTTGATAAAATTATGAATTTGGCATTTTAAGTGTGAAATTATTATTTGGAATGATAACATTATGCATGCAATTTTAATTATTGGATTGATTTAGATCCATTCTCTTGGCATTTAGGGCCAATTGAGTATTTTTTGAATGCATATGAGATATCAATGCATATAGTGTTTACTTGATGAATTTTGGATTGTTGGGCTCAATTATGATATTAAATGGTCTTTCATATTGGTATCTTGTTTTAAGTTTCATGTTTGATTTAGTTGAGCTTAGGGTAGGTAATATGACCAATGATGGGAGTGGTGTCCAATGGGGACCAAGGTACAAAGCAACCTCCAGGATAACTCATTGGACATTTTGTAATCAAGTGAAAACTAATGACATTAATAAAATGAACCAAGATAAAGTGGATTTACCTCTCATGGCCTTGACTGCTTGTTGAGGCTAAGGATGAGTTGGGAAGGCTTTCTCATCTGTGGGGCATTGCTCTGGCATGATTGAGTCTCCTCGTTTGTATGAGAGGACTACTAGATTCTATGTGAGCCATCCTTTCAAGCTACGTGATGACACTCCCCACTCTTGTTTTCCATGTATCTAGCCCTGTAGTTATGATTAGCACCTGGAAGAGGATTTTCCTTCCATGTGATTATTCTTATTGATAGATTCTAGAGGTATCCATGTTGATGGCCATTTGACATTGTGATCTCTTTGTTGATGAGATTGGATCATCCTTGTTGTAATTGGTCTTGATTTCTCCTTGTTGAGTACTTTCATGCTTGTGTTGCATATGGATTGAATTGAGGATTATGCCTCTCTTTTGTTCATTTATTGATGTGGCATTATGTTTTTGAATAATTGTTGAGTGTTCTCCATGTTTCTCTTGTGTGAGTCTATTTGTCTCCCTTGATTGAGTGTATGACTATTTGGTCCATGTATCTATCTCCACGAGCATGACAGGGTTAGAACCTATGGGTTCCACATGGTCAAGTGGCATTACCAACCACCATTGGGGACCAAAGGAATTGGATTGTGTGTGATTGAAGAGTTCCTTCTCCTTCCTCAACACTTGTTCTTCTCTTGCTCTCATTTCTTGTATTTGTAAGCTATGTAATTTGATGTAAGAATTGTAATCATAGATGCTTTTTATATGGAATCTCCTTGTGGAGATGGATGTATTTGTATTATATTCTAAGGAATGGATGTATCTTTATGTGGTCCAGTGTTGCTACCCACCACCAAGCATGATCTTGTATGCTTTTCATTTGATGATTAAATATGATGTTATCATAGGAACACTTGGTTTCATGCTTAAAATGAATGTAGATTTGATTATTAGTATGTTGGAGATTGAATTAGTTGTCTCCTAGTGTGGTCTTGAGATGTTGACCAAGCCCTTGTTGGATTGAGCTAGCAGGAGCCAATTTGGGCTTATTCAAAATCATTGGTACATGTGTTTCATAATGTTCAATTGAAGGCTTTATTTGTGTTGTAGTGCCCCTCCCTGAGTCATCTTGCTCCTTTGTAAAACAATAGATTATATTGATATATCTTGGTCTAATTTAAGATGATATGATGGTATCATACTATGTAATAACGCTATTTCATAATGATGATTATGATAGTGCTTGATTGTCATGACTTTCATCAAAGTGTATTCATGATAGAGACGTTGCGAGCATGATATGATGCGATTCTCATCACTTGCTTGTTTATTTACAATATATGTTATTATATATGTTGTTGTACTTGAGTTGGTGATGACAGGTTTGCAGGTACCGAACATCGACTCCACTTGGCTACACAGGTTTGAGTGTGTCTTATCCCAATGGCAAGTTCATCGGAGATGACATGAAAACTCACTATATACTCTAGGCATAAGTTGTTCACCTTGTCAGCTTGTGTTGTGGTGCAAGTTGGTAGTTAGAGCCTTGTGTTGTTATGTGACCCTATGTGAAGTTTATTGAGGTGTTATGAGCATGTGGTTAATATTTAATTAATTGTAATATGGTGAGAAGGTGATGAGAGGATATCAAATGGAAAGCTTTACCCTCCTCAAGAAAGGAGTGGAAGTTTCACAAAGGATTCCCTTCAACTTCTCACACACATTACATTTAAAAGAGGGGGGTTGAATTCACTAGATCTAATCTCACTGGAAAGAGATTGAATGCTAAGTGAATTGACAATGAATTTGGAAAGTAAAGTAACCCTCTTTTAAAATAGACAAGTTGAATTAAGTGAATTGAAACTAAGTATGAAGATGACAAAGAAATGATTATATCTTGAGATAGAGATGCGGGATGAAGTTGTGCACTTGGAATTAATATTAAAATGTCGAGATGAAGCTCCCTTGCAAATTTGAGTGAAAGTTGTCGGGATTGGGTTGAAAGTGTAAAATCTGTGCACTGAAAAAGGTTTTTCCGTCTCTGAAAATGAAACCTAAACCTGCAATTACAGTTGCACACTTGCAACCTACACAAAAAAGAGAGGAAATGTTGTTGGGATTGGGGGTTTGCCTTCAGGTCAAACCCCGGTTTGAAATTAACCAAATGATGAAAAATACTTGCAAGTAAGTGAAAGGAAATGTTTGAAGTAGAATTAACCTCAAGAGAGGATGCAATTGAAATGTAGATATATTTGTTTGAAAGAATATGTGAAGTTGAATTCTTTGAATGTTGAAAGAGATCTCCTCTTCAATGGTTGAATCCTTGACTCGAATGCAACACCTAGCCTTGAAAGGAGACTTGAGATGCTCAATGCTTGAAGGGATGCTTGAATGCTTGAACGCTTGATTTCGCTTTTCAAACTTATTGAACTCAAGCAAATAGGAGGGTAAAATGCTCCTTATATACTTGCCAATCAGGGGTTTTTAAAAATTGATTTTCCATCTTAGGCCGACATAGGAAAACTCTTTCCCGCTCATGATTTCCAAGCCTAATGCATAATTTGAATGAAGGGGCCCCAAAATAGGGCAGGGATAGGGGCACCATGCCCCTGTCCTACCCTAATTTAGGGCATACAGTGAGAGTAGGTAGTGCGAGGTCAAGAAAATGCAAGTTTTAGGTGTCTAAGCATGTCATGAGTCTCCAATCAGGCTTAGGGATTCATCTGCCAATGTGAAGACCCAAATGTGGTCAAAAATTGCAAGGTCACAATTTTATGATGCTACATTTAGCCCCCACTTTAGCGGGAGTATAAGCGTATGCCAATACTGTTGGTAAAGTACAAGGAAACAAGATTGAAAGACTTTCACCATGTCAAGGAGGCAAGATACACCAAGCCCCCGGTGACTAAGGATATTATAACTTCGATTGACAAAGTAAAAGGGGAGATCAAGAGGGAGAGAACCATGACTGCAAGTAGCAAGGTTCCCCTCACTATGAGTCATGAAAAACAAGGATACCAAAAATTACAAAGCAAAGCCAAGTTCACTAAGTAACTTAAAGTATCAAGAAGGAAAATATGAGCAGAGTGTATACCCCCATGTTAAAGTGATCTCACATGCCTTATCAAGAGCGATTTATTTAAGGTAGGATACACCAAAGGGAGAGAAAGAGAGGGAGCATGTTATCACAAGGATTTAGCCCCCAATCAAGGAATAAACCCAAGGAGAATGAGCACAAAACACAAAGGACAAGGTGGTTTCACTTTCCTCGGGGTCAGTATGCTATATGATAATGATGGTATGATGAAAGAATAAGTATCCGGTCAACTAATGAGAGGGGCGATGAATTAGTAGATAGAAAAACTGATACAAACTTCATCAATCTCAAAAATCAATCTCTCAAAGTAAATTTAGAACTAACAATGTAATACCTCTGTCAAGATAAAAAATCACAGGATAAACCGATTGACTATTACAACAAATTAACAATAAACAACTTCATTTCTCAATACTTCCAGTTATCATGAACTATCAAAATAGTTAAGTAGTTAAGTAAATCAACCATGAAAACATAAACACAAAAACATTCACCACTTGACACAAATATTTTTGACGTGGAAACCAAAATAGGTAAAAACCATGGTGAGATGAGACTCACAAGATAACTATTTGAACTCTTTTGAAGTTCGCCCTTTTAGGAGCCTAGCCTATTAAAGCTTTACAAAAAGTCATGTTAAAAACTGTTCCTGTTAGGAATCACCTGGTTAAGGGATTGACTACAAATGCCTTGTTAGAAGCAATACCCTGTAAGGAGTAACCTTGGTAGAGGATTTGAAAATCCAAGCTAATGGATCACCTTGTTAGAGGATTTGAATAACACCAAGCTTGTTAGAGCTTACTTGGTTAGGGGATTTCAATTCTGTTATAATTGTTAGAAAACAATAAGAGTTTTCTAATCTATCTTAATAGCACTACACTTGCTTGATTAGATCCATTTCATGCTCCTATCTGCCTTTACTCAAACTACAAATACATCATCTGGTTTGGCAACCACACACTCAACTGATCTGTGCTCACTCTTTGCCATCTCATTAAACTAAACAACTTCATCGACCTTATAAACAAATCAATTAGGTCGGAAACATAACAAAAACCTAATTCTCATAGAGATTACAAACAAATCAGTTCAAGTATGACCATTGGATTACATAGCAATCTCTGCACATCAATCAAGAAAACCTTGATCGCTCCTTGATCACCACTTCATCGAAATTAGTAACTCATCACGCGCTTTGCATTAGATGCAATACATTTTCTCATTCTCTAGATAAAAACTGTTACAACAACTCACCAAAATCTCTTGGAATTGTCTTCATACAATAATCATACGTGTCATAATCAATACCGCTCATCATCAGATCATAAGCCAATATAACCAATTCACCAAACATAATCAGTTAGGGTTTATAAAAAATAACAGGTAGGGTTTACCGTTTACATCAATAGATAAGGTTTACACCGGTTACCAGTTCACTCCATAAATTCTTCCCACCAGTTATAGTAAAAATATTACAGCAATATCAATAATATCATTATCGGTTAATTGACATCAACGACAACATAACATATCATTAATGCAATATTCATGCAAATGCCAACATATAACTCATGTATATCATGCATATATGCATAGAATAGTCCTCATTCCCCAAAGAAAGGAAACCACCTTGGAAGAATGGGAAAACACGTGTCTTTTGAGTCAGCATGAAAGAGACCAAAAGAGATCTCAATGTTTTGCATCGTTCTCAAGTAGAAATCACTAGGGACAAAAAATAGAAGAACATGGATACACATAGAAGAATGGACACAAAAGAGTGAGAAAAGAGAGAGTTAGAGGATTTACGATGCTAATGCAACTAGTCTAGCATGACATCCACCTCCTGATCTTGCTGATCACTATTTTGGGAAGGCGGGAAACACGCCAAAGGAGAGACATTGAGCACATCAGATGGAGCTATCACAAGATCCAAACAAGGACTATGCTCATGTCCTAAGTCACTTTGTTCATTTCGAGGAGCTAGGATCAAGGCTTTTAAAAATTATGTAGATAAATGTTTGTCAATGTCAACATATTCATATTCACTATCAGAAGCATTAGGAGTTGTATTGCCATCACAAATAACATTTTCACCTATTTCTTCATCAAGATTTATAGAAAGAGTAGCTCTCACATGAATAGAAGTAAAACCATCACATGTTTTTTGCAACTTATGATTTGGAGATTTAGGTTCAACATCTTTCTTAGGAGAAAATGGAATCATGTCAACTGTTAGTGTTTTGGGAGATTGAATATTGTGAGGAACAACTTCATGAACTCGAGCACACCACTTTCGTTGGTGTTCTCTCACACAATGATTCCGTCGAGTCTTAGTGGAAGGATGAGAAGAAGGAGGAATATTTTTTGAAGGAGGAATGTTCTCATCTTTGGTAGTTGGAGGTTTAGGTTGAGGTCTCTTAGGTTGAACAAGAGGAGAGGCAGGTCTCTTCTCTATATAAGAGAAAGGAGGTGAAACTACATCATATAAAGGAGGAATGTTCGGTGTAGGAAGGAGACCAAGTCCATCATGAGAAGGAGGTACAGGTCTAACCTTAGGAGGGATATTATTTTTCTTCTTAGGAGAAGGCATAGTTTCATCTATAGGAATAGGCTGGGAATCTTCCTTAAGAGGAAGATTAGCTCTATCAGTTAGGGGAAGAACTTCATCTTCAAGAATAGTGGGAATATCAAGAGTTGGAGTTCTAGGTTGGCTTAAGGATAAGATCATATCTTTCTTCCATTTCTGATAAGATTGAAAGAGAGAATCACTTCTTGTAGGAAGGGATTGAAATTGTTGAGGCCAAAAGTAATCAATAGGAACACCTGGGATTCTTTCAGTTGGTCAAAATAGGTTGTGGTTAACAGTTATTGTAGACGTCTAAAAATGGTCAACGCTTGCGGAGTCATACTTTAACATTTGCGCATTGCCTTATTTTAGGGTTCTTGCATCACATTAACATTTCTTCTATGTTGCGCACTTGGTCTTTATCATTTGCGAGCATAGAGTCATTCTTCTACATTCCTCATTTTTCTCGCTTTCGAATTTCGTCTTGTCAGTAACAATCTTCAGTCATGATTTTGGTCAATCTTATCCTGTCGCATCAATGTGCGTGCTCATTTGTCATATTTTGGACATCGTCAATTTGATTTCATTTTGGACATCATCAAACCTAATCGATGATAGAATTAGGGTTTTGTCCTCTTGTCAATCTTGTCATCTTGCGATCGATTCGTCATTGATCCTCGTCCTTGTCAATCTTGTCATTTTGCGATCGATTCATCATCGATCCTTGTCCTCTTGTCAATCTTGTCATTTTGCGATCAATTCATCATCGATCCTTGTCCTCTTGTCAATCTTCTCATTTTGTGATTGATTTGTCATCGATCGTTGTCCTTTTCAATCATGTCAATTTTGATCAATTGGTCATTGTTCCTCGTCAATTGGCGCCTATCAATTTGATCTCCTTGTCAATCTTGGTCAATTTGTCAACCAATCTCAATCATTTATCAAAATTGGTCCTTTGTTAGTCTGAATCATGATCAAATCGACCCTGCATCAATTATCTTTTGTCAAGACCTAATTGTCGTCCTTCCATTTCTAATTCATCTTCTAGGGTTTTATGATTTGTTCATTTAATCTTGTTTATCATTTTCCCTCTAGGTTAAATAATTTATTTATTTATCCTAAGTCTTCTTGTCACAATTAAATATTTATTGAATTGGCTAATTAATTCTCCCTCTTTTTGTGAATTAATTAATGAATGAAAAATTATTAATTAATTTACCTAATTTTCTAATTTTCTAATTTCCTAATTTCCAATTCATCATTTCTAACCTAATTTTCTATTTTCTCCTATTTTTCTAATATTTCCCTTAATTTCATGGGAATGACATAGCAATCTTGTCATAATTTGTCATAATTTGTCAATCAATTAATCTTGCATGTCATAATTTTGTCATAATTTGTCAATCAATCAATCTTGCATAGAAAGTGTCAATTTTGTCATAATTTGTCATATTTGTCATTCTTGATTTGAAATTTCCTTTCAAATCTCTTCATGAATCTTGTCATATCTCCAATTTGTCTATAAATTGGATGAGTTTCTTCAATCAAAGTATCAATTAATCGCATTATCTAATCTAATCACATTTTTCAGAGAATCAATCACACTTCTAGTATCCTTATGCTGCCATTTCATCTTAACAATCTTGCTTTCATACTATGCCTTTGCATTTGTAGGTGAGATCCACAAACAAAGAAATTTGAAGGAGAAAGAAGAACAATGGAGAATTATGAGGAGATATTCGCATTTGTGATGGTTTGCATTTGATTTGAATGTCTTGTTTTCATATCTCTATTGAATGCTTTTAGGATTTCTTATCATTGCAATTTAGTTTTTGTGGTAGAGCTAGTCTAATTTCTATTTGCTTTGATGAATTCCAAATTCCTATCTACATTTTCTAGTGAACCTGACGTGAACTAACCATTTAACCATGTTTTGAGTGCCTTTTGAGCTGATTTGCAGGTGAAAAACTCAAGAAATAGGGTGACCCAGAGCTTTCTGGACACTTCTGCGCCTGTGTAGGAGGGATTTGCGCCTGTGTTAAGGAGACCTACGCCTGTGTCAAGGCATTCTGCACCTGTATTGAGACATTCTGCGCCTGTGTAAGGCTAGAAACAGAGGTGAAACTAGTGTTTTTACTTGCAAATTACTTTGTTTTCATTCTGTTCTTATATTCTGGTGTTTCTTTGGTACTGATTCTTTGTGCAACACTTTGGCATTACGTGTGACGAAGACTAAGAATGAAACTACTAACAAATGTTATGCAGGACGTGGTCAAAGACTTCTATTAAAACATCTTGCATGTGATTTTTAAAGTAGTTACACATTTAGTTTCCTAAAGGTTAATGAACACCATGCATGCTCTGTTTGCTTTTAATTTGTTTGCATGTTTTAACCCTTAGAATTGGGCCTGCCTCCTGATTTGCCTGGCACTTTGCACAGGCATTGGTGAGAGGGAACGACCCTAAATGGTGACGAGCTAAAGCCAAGCTCTTCCGAACCACTCTAAATAACTGTGGATGCAATGAAAGTTGTAGACAACGGGTGCTGGAATGGTATTGCGATGATTTATTCGCTGGATCAATACCCACCCGAATGGAAGCCCTTACTAGAATCTCTTGTTTTTAGAGGCAAAAATCTTCTATCTGTTGGCTCAGGCATTGTGATACATGCATGCCGAAGACACCTCTCATGTACTCCTTAGTTAGAGATAGCAAGTTCTTGGGAAGTGATGCCCCTTGAACTCGAAGCTTGGTATGCTCGAGAAGTGAGTGCACTGTAAGGGGGAGCCAGTGCTACCAAGCGTCTAGCTATTCGGCTAAGTGTTGTATTTTATGGTTAGAGGATTCAATAGATATTGCCCTTGCTAGCCATAAGATTTGTTGTGAATGAGCATGATTGTCTTGGGTCTAAGTCCAGACATTTTGTCTTCTGTGATTGTCAAAGGTTAAATTAAAAACAAACTTTCAAAAGTGCTCATAATCAACTTGGATTTTCAAAATCAACAACATTCGACTCAAAACACAATCCAAACAAAGGTCCAAATTTGTCCAAGTATTCATCCAACATTTGAACATGGCTTGTCAAAACATTGAATGTCTTTGTTTCAAAATTCATGTCACTTTAGGCTAGGTTTTGCATAGTCCCACTTAGGTCCTAAGGCATATTGTCATTTCCTTTCATTTTAGTCCTTTTCATTGCAAGCGTCCTCATTTTGCACTTTGGTTCAAAATCATTTCCCTAATTTTCCATTTCATTGTCATATCCAAGACAGATTTCCATTTAGGGTGCATAGGTTGCATTTTGCATATTCCAAGTCATTGGTCTTCGCATTATCCTTATCATTGTATTGTCATATCATATCCTTAGATCATTTTCATGTCATATCCTAAGTCATTGTCATAATCATTGCTTTCTTGCATGTAGTCTCAAAAACTAGGTTTTGTCATACTTGAGTAATCCAAATCTTTGAATAAACCCTAAGTCATTGTTAGGAAGTCTAGGCCTTATCAAACTTTTTTCTTTTTGTCATCAATATCATTTGGTCAAACCTAGCTTAGTATCCAAGCATATAGGGGAGACATTGTCATTTTGTCCTTTTGTCACTTGGTCCTTTTGTCCTTTGAGGTCTAGACATCATTTCAATTTCCTAAGGGTCTTATTTTTAGAATTGCATTTATGAGTTTGTCAAAATCTTGAAAAAACAACAAAAACATAGGTTGCATTCTTGCCATAAATTGTGTTTTCATTTATTTAGGTTGCATATCATACATCATCCTTTTAAAATAAAAAAATCCCAAAAAAATATTGCATTTGCATAGTGACATGCCTGTTGAAACAAGGTCAAAATCTAAGAAGATGGGCGAACCAACATATCAACCCATTGACAACGTATCAAACTCATAGTTTCAACCTAGTCAATCATTACAAATTGAAGGTTCGTCAAACACATCATTACCACCATATGGAATGGTTCAACTTGGACCACCTCCATTATATGAGCTAGTGTTTGTACCCATGAAACCGGGACATGGGAGTGTTCCACCAACACCAAGGGAAAATGCACCTTTCGACTGGAATCAATCGAACTTTCAACATGAAATTCAAACATTACATGAGGAACAAACTCTTTCACAAGGATTTGGTTTAGATCAAGGAATTCAACAAGAAATAAATCCAAATATTTTACCAGATTCTTCATCAGATTCTGATGCTTCTGATGATGTTGATATGTTCCTTAAAGATCCAAAGTTGATAAAAAAGATGGATAAATTCTTGAACAAAGTCTTTAAGATGTTCCCACAAAAATATCTTGACATGATGAGTAATGTGACCTCCTCAAGTGAGCAAATTAATGTGCAAAAACAACAAGGCGACGAGCTATTAAGTTTCTCTCCACATCCAAATGAAGAAAATGTGCAACAAGAAACTCAACACACCTTGATGAGTAAACGTGCTTCAAAAACGCTGACAATGACTATTCCTCAAAAGTCACCATTTGAAACAATAAACAATCCGTTGTTTAATACAACACCTTTAACACAAGATCAAATGAAGGCCACACAAATATTGACAGCTGTCCCTGAACAAGAAATGATTCCTCGAATAATTACAAGTGGATCAAAATCTAAGATGCAAGAAAGCTTTACGACTAGAATGCCTCATCTTACCAATGTCCAAAACAATTCCACAATGCAACAAAGTTCCTATGTCCCATTAAGTTCAATATATTTGCCAAATACTCAAGTACCTGTTATGCAAAATATTGTGACAGATCCTTCGATAATGGCAACACAAAGAGCCACAAATAGTGGTTTGCACCAACAACAAATGTTGCAACAATTGAGTAATACACAAAAGGCACAATCGAATGTGCAAACAAGCAATGGACAACAACAACAATATCGCATTCAACAACATGTTGCGGTGTCTTCTGCACCATTACAAGTTAATTCAAACTTGCAACCACCACGATGGATTGGACAAACAACACAACAAGTCAATGCAAGTGCCATACCCCATCTTAAGGAGAAACAACAAAAACCTCCCAAACAAAGTTTTTTGCAAATGATGGGATTTACATCAAGACAACAACAATTGGCACAAAGTCAGCAAATTCCGATTCGTCAGCATCAACAACAACATGTGCCAAGACAAACAAAACTTCCCAACCACAATTGATGTCCGTGCAATATCAACAACACCCTTAATTGCAATATCAACCAAGGCTACCAATCATGATTCCACCACAAGAAGCATAGCAACAGGGTCAATGTCAAGGCACGACACAACCACAGCAACAAGAGCTATATCAAGAACTTTATATGCCAGAGACACCAAAGACAACAATTTCTAAGCATCAACAGCCAATGGAGAATAAGATGTATTGACAAAGAGTACACCCAAGAGTGAATGATGAACTTCCAAAATCTTTGATACCTGATACATTTGCACAACAACTTGAGAAGTTGCAATGACAAGTCGACGCATTGGAAACCAAAGGAACAAAGAAATTATACATAGATCAAGATTTATGCCCTAATCCATTTGACAAGAGCTTGTACATGCCTGCCTTCCCTAAGCATTTTGAGGCACCTAATTTTGAAAAATATAAAGGGAACGACAATCCAAAAGACCACATTCGAGCATTTTTCATAGCATGTACTGAAGTGAGTTATGAGGAAACATATTTAATGCGCTTGTTCGCACGAAGTCTCACAGGACAAGCCATGGATTGGTATTCACATTTGCCAGGGAATATAAAGACTTGGTCAGAATTGGTACAAAAGTTTATATCCCACTTCGCATTCAACATTGACAGTGAAGTGACTATGTCAGATTTATGCAACACCAAGCAAAAGCAAGGTGAACCATTAGTGACTTTCTTTCAAAGATGGCGAAGCTTGTATAGTCGTTCTTCCCTAGATATACTTGAAGAACAACAAGTGAACTTATTTATTCAAAATTTGGTCCTAGAAATGATGTATGAACTCAAATTGAAAAGTCCTAGTACCATTGAGAAACTCATTAAGAAAGGGATGAACATTGAAACTACTCTTGTAGCTAAGGGAATCATTAAGCTCAACAAAGACAGTGACAACACAAACAATTCAGGGGACAGAAATAGATTTTGGTACAAAAACAAGAATGTCACTAATGATGGAGTTGTTGACGCAAGAGCAATGAATGCAAATCAACCCACATTCACAATAAAGAAATTGAGTGCTCCTAATATATCGGCTATGGAACAAAATCAAACACCAACAAGCAATGTTACTCAATAGCCGCAATACCAACAATATACTCAACAATATAATCAACAACAAGGTCAGCAACAAAACCAACAATGAAAACCTTTCAGATCAAGGGATGGGCCTCCTCGACAGTTTACGCCATTGGGAGAGCCTATTGAGTCAATAATGAAACAATTAATACAAGCAAAGTTTATCAAGTTACCAGATATCAAGGCAGAACCATTGGTAAAACCGCATTGGTGGAATGATAATGCATATTGTGAATACCATTGGTCAAAAGGACATAAAACTACATCGTGTTTTCAATTGAAACATATGATTCAAGACTTGTTAAATCAAGGAGTAATTGAGGTAGACCCGCCCAACACGGCTTCTAACACTGATCATACAATTTTCAAAACTCTGCTTGATCATGACAAGGGTAAAGCATCTTCTTCAAACTCTACCCAAACAACAAGTCTTAATTATGCAAATAATGGTTATAACAATGTCATCAATTGTTTTCGAGCGTTAAATGAGTATGTTTACACCATAAGAATAAAGGGACAAGATCCTTCTTGCGCAGTCACCACTCGTCGATCCAAAATAGTCCTGAAGAGAGCTCCTGCAATTCCTCCCAAATCAACTCCTACGAGTCAGTATAATCTCCTAGATCATCTGGGGAAGACACTTGCACAAATATCAATTCTTGAGTTGTTGAAAATGTCCCCTATGCATCGCGCAGTCCTAGATAAAGCTTTAATTGAGTCCACTGTCCTGACAGACATTGATGTTGACCAGTTTCAAGCCCGAATTGGACATCTAGCTATTTCCCAACATGTTGCCTTTTCTGATAATGATATTTCTCCTGATAAGCTCCCTCATAATGATCCTTTACATCTTGAAGTCTTTGTCCATAATTACAAGATTCGACGAGTCTTGATAGATGGCGGAGCAGGTCTTAACATCTGTACCTTGAGAGTGGTCATTGGTCTTGGTTATACAGAAAATGACATTGATTCTTCTAGAAGAATTACAATAAAAGCATATGATGATGCTGAGCGCCCATCTAAAGGGGTAATTTCATTGCCTATCAGAGTTGGTCCAGTGACAGAAAACACTTTCCTACAGGTCCTAGACCTTGATCTCCCTTACAATATGATTCTTGGCCGTCCATGGATCCACGCAATGAAAGCAGTTCCATCTACTTATTATCAGTGTTTAAAATATCCTTACAATGGGACTAAGATAACAATTCCAGGAGATCGTAATCCATTTCAATTTTGTGTTAATCTAAAGGATTCCCCGAAGCAACAAGTCCCAGTCAATAGGGAGGCCCACTCACATAATTATGTGGATCCTAATAAGTTGTTAGAGGCTGTCAAAGGAAAGTTGAAGATACAAGACCAAGGATGCGGAGAGTATTCAATGGCTCAAACATTCCTCATTGGGAATTTACCAATATCTCCAAAATCACATGGCAAACCACATTTGTTGCAAAAGGAACCTAAGATAGTCATTCAATATCAGCCCCCCACTACATTTACCAGATGGGGTGAACTTGACAAGGAAACTTTGGATGATAATGTCATAGATTGGCTTTATAAGGATCCCACTGAGACACCACCTGTCAGGTTGCTAGTGGAGGGGTATGGCAAAGGGTTTACTATGCTGTTTAAAAATGGATATGATGGTTGCAGTGGCTTGGGCCCTGACAAGAAAGGAAGACTAGAACCTATTATACCCAAGATGCGACCTCCAACTTTAGGGTTAGGTTTTGTACCATTACGAATTGGACCCTCATCTACCAAAGTTACCACATGTAGAAAGGGGCGTGACTCTGATGATGAAATGACACCTGAGGATACCCGACCTGAAACTGATTCCAATGAATGGGAGTGGAGTTCCTTTTCTTCTAGCTCCTATGCCCTTGACAATGTTTTCCTTGACTCTGATGATTTACCCATGGAAGACAAACATGAAATAACTCCTCCTCCCAAAACATGTCCTAACGCTTGGATAGAGTCATTCTGGGACCCAAGCTCCGAATCAGATACGAGCAGTTCTGATAGTGATTCCACGGACATTTACATCTTTACCATCTCAGCCCTCTCTCTCCTTAAAACCGATGATGACATGCCCCTTGTCTATCCTCAGCTTATCCAACATGACCAACAAGAACCACTCACATTAGATTGTTTTCAAAATGACAAAGCAATTGCCAAATTCCTGGGACTACGAGAAGGCATACCACAAGGTGATCATAAGGAAGGATTTACTATTGATCTAGATTCCACAACATATTTTGGGGAGTCAACTCCATCTTCTAGTCATAAAAATGAAAAAGAAAAAGTAAAAAATCAAAAGAATAGGTCTTTGAGTGAAAACCGTAAGGCACTCTCTGATCATGAAAAAGTAAAAATAAAAGACGTACCTGTGGGTGAAAATCTCTCCGAGGCGCCCAAAGGTGGAAGATTGGACATACCCCTATCAAGTCAGGACAAATCAACATTGCTTGTGGAAATGACCAAAGAGATAAATTTGGGTACACCTGACAACCCTAAGGTCATTCATTTCACTGCTTCTCTATCAAAATAGGAAAAGATAGATTTTGTCAATTTCTTTCTTGAGAAGAAGATCAGTTTTGCATGGTCCTAAGCAGATATGCCCGGCCTTGATCCAGAATTAGTCCTTCATCACTTGCTATTAAAATCAGATGCAAAGCCCGTCAAACAGAAACTCAGAAAGATGCATCCCCAGGTGGCTCTCTTGGTCAAGGTAGAACTAAAAAAATTATTAGATGTGGGCTTTATCAGACCCATTGATTATGCGGACTGGATTTCAAATTTGGTACTAGTTAGCAAAGTAACTGGGGGCATCAGAATCTGTATGGATTTTAGGGATCTTAATAAAGCATGCCCTAAAGATGACTTTCCACTGCCAAATATTGACATCATAGTTGACATGACTGCCGGATATGAGATGCTATCATTGATGGATGGTTTTTTCGGATATAATCAAATTCGCATTGCTCCTAAAGTTCAACATAAGACTGCATTTACATGTGCTTGGGGTACTTACTGCTGGAATGTGATGCCCTTTGGTCTTAAAAATGTTGGCGCAACATATCAAAGAGCTATGATGACAATTTTCCATGATTTTATGCATACTTTGATGGAAGACTATGTTGATGACCTATTATGCAAATCTGTCACAAGAGATAGTCATCTAGCCATCCTTGGCCCCATCTTTGATCGAATGGAAACCTATAAGCTCAGACTCAACCCAAAGAAATGTGTCTTTGGTGTCACAACCGACAAATTATTAGGGTACATTGTTTCTCACAGAGGCATCAAAGTAGACCCTGAAGAGGTTAAAGCAATAATGGATATGCCTCCTCCTTCAAATCTCCATCAACTAAGAAGTCTACAAGGAAAGTTACAGTCAATCCGCTGGTTTATAGCTCAATTGGCAGACAAATGTCATCCCTTCTATCATTTATTGCTTAAAGGTGTCGCTTTTAAATGGACTGAGCAATGTCAATCAACATTTCAAACTCTCAAGGATTATCTGCTGTCGCCACCTATTCTAATGCCTCCTATAGAAGGGAAGCCATTCATATTGTATATTTCTACAACTAAAACGACACTGGGAGTTCTCTTAGCCCAATAGGATGAGAAAGGCAAAGAACGGGCTATTTATTATATCAGTCGAACACTAGTGGGCTATGAGCTGAATTATTCAACTATTGAACAGGCATGTTTAGCAGTGGTCTTTGCAACACAGAAGCTTTGACACTATATGTTAAATCATCAGACATTGCTAGTTGCAAAAATTGATCCCTTGAAATACTTGCTTAGTAGGGCAACTTTAACAGGTCACCTAGCAAAGTGGGTTATGATCCTCAGTGAGTTTGATATTGAGTACATTGAGCGAAAGGCAATAAAAGGACAAATCATAGCAAATCAACTTGCAGAGGCACCTATTCATGATGATCATCCCATGTTGACAGATTTTCCAAATGAATCAGTCTTTTCTCTCACATCTTCTAATGAATGGAAGTTATAATTTGATGGTTCCCATACCAAATTTGGGTCCGAAGTAGGTATATTGTTTGTCACCCCTCAAGGTGATGCTATTCCCAAATCCTATAGAATAACTTTCCATTCCACCAATAATATTGCAGAATACGAAGCTCTGGTCACAGGACTCCGAGTAGCAATCCACTGGAACATCACACATTTGCAAGTCTATGGAGATTCCCAGTGAGTCATCCGTCAAGTGAATGATGACTGTGAAATGAAAGATGAAAAGCTTATTCCCTACAAGCATATGGTGGATTTCTTCAAGACAAAATTTACAGCTATCCATTTTAGTCAAGTTCCAAGAATGCAAAACAAGTCAGCAGATGCTATGGCAACTATTGCTTCCATGTTAAATATGCTCCACAATATGGACATATGTGAATTTTTGGTCGAACAGTTGCTTATCCCTTCTTTTGAAATTCCGACAGCAGATGTGATGTGTGTTCTTGTTGGTCCTAATTCCCCGTGGTACAATGACATCTATCAATATTTGAAATCCCAAACCTTACCACCTAACCTTTCCTCTAACCAACGCCGAGCCTTCATCTGCCAGGCAGCCAAATATGTCATCATCGCAGACACCCTTTACCATCATTCCTTTGACCACACCCTCCTCAGGTGTTTGGATTCTAATGAGGCACAAACAGCTTTACACGAGGTTCATGATGGTATATGTGGGGGCCATTTCAATGGTCTGAGTCTAGCTAAAAAGTTGATTCATATTAGGTATTATTGGCCCACTATGGAAAAAGATGTTCATGATTTTGTCAAGAATGCTACAAATGCCAAATCCATGGAAATTACATTCATGCACCAGCCCAAGAACTTCACTCTGTCATATCTCCGTGGCCCTTTTCTCAATGGGGATTGGATCTTATTGGAAAGATTCACCCGACATCTGCAAATGGACACAAATTCATCATCACGGCCACAAAATAATTTACAAAATGGATCGAGGCTATGCCCATGACCTATATCACTAGTGTCCAAATTTAAAAGTTTCTACTAAATTATATCATATGTAGATATGGGGTTCCCCTTGCAATTGTCACAGATAATGGCCGTCCATTCAAAAATAAAGATGTCAAGGAACTCTGTGAAAAGTTTCGCATCTAACACTGTTTCTCTAGTCCTTATTATCCACAAAGTAATGGTCAAGATGAAGCATCAAATAAAACCATCATTAAGATCCTGAAAAAGGTTGTCAATGACGCTGGTCGAGATTGGCATGTACAATTGAATCCAACACTATGGGCTTATCGCACTTCCATCCGCACACCTACTGGCGTGACACCTTATTCTTTGGTGTATGGTGCATAAGCCATTTTACCCTTGGAAGTGGAAATTCCCTCTTTGCGTGTTTCCTTGCAACATTTGATTGATGATGAGACACACAAAGTCTCTTGGTTGCATCAGCTTGAGATGTTAGATGAGAAACGTCAGATAGCCCTGACACATTTACAAGCATATCAAAACCGTCTCTGTCACTCTTATAATAAGAAGGTCAAAGGGCGATACTTCGAAGTGGAAGATTTGGTCTTAAAGGTGAACCCGAAGAATGCACAATCTACCGACATCATCAAAGGAAAGTTTGAACCTAATTGGGTTGGGCCTTTCATAGTTACTGCAGCCTATGGCTTGGGGGCATATCAGCTTGCATCCCCAGAAGGTGAACCTTTGTCCGATCCTGTAAATAGCATGCACCTTCGCAAGTACTGGGCATAGTTTTTTGTCAGCAGTTCTTCAAATATGATCCTGAAAAAATACAAAAAAATCAAAAAAGCTCAAAAAAAATAAAAAAAATAAAAAAAAAGCTCAAAAAAAAACAAAAAAAGTGAAAAATTGAAAAATCAAATAAAAGTGAAAAATTGAAAAGAACAAAAAAGTAAAGAAAAATAATTCGCCCTCTAGTGAAAACTTGGCAAACAGGCGCTTTGGGCAAGTACCCTGGTGAAAACCTGGCAAACAGGCGCCATGTGTAAAAGATTATTGCTTTGTCATCTATCATGACCCCACAACTTTATCACGCTTATCCTTGTCCTAACCCAATGTTCTGTTCTAGGCTTGTGATTGGTCAACATCATTGTCTTGCATACTCAGGTTTCCAGTCCTTGTGCATATGTTTTAGTCCTGGTCACTGTACATATTTTTCAAATGTTCATTGGGTGCGCGCCCCTTGTCATGATCAATTACTGGAGCTTTCAAATGGCATAATGTCTTCAAATAATCCAAAAAAAATCGCATAATGTCTTGAAATAATCCAAAAACATTCATAAAATGTCCTGAAAAAATCCCTAAAAAGTCAAATAAAGTCCTGAAAAACGAACAATTTTTTTTTTCAAAACATCAAAATCCAAAAACAATTCCTTTGGCATTTTGCATTTTGTCAATAAATGGTACCCTCTGTGCATAGACAGATCGCTGAGCATACCTCCAATGACACTCACTTCAAACATTGTGCTTTAATGAAATCACGCATTCACAGATGAACTGTTCAACCAAACATTCAAATTGATCAAAATTGTCATATCAATCACTCACCATCAATATCATTTGTCCTGGTCACTATTATCATGGGTCTTATATAGGGTGTGGTATACTCAAAACCAGACTGTGTCCTGTCTTAGACGGGGTACCGCATTCCCTGGAACCAGACAACATGATCATTCTTGTGTTCCACTTTTTGACAATGACAATCAGACTGTTTGTTTGACTTGGTCAAATTTGTGAGTCTCATCTTTTTATTGGTTTATCTTTGGCTTCGATCATGTTCCTATGTTGCTCGATGATGTCATTGAGTGGTTTAGAGTGACCAGGATGGTTCATGGTCCCTTTCCTTTTTTTTTTTTTTTGTTGTTGTTGTGTTTGCTGTTTGTGGAATGTTTGTCACAAACTGGGGCAACTATATCATTGGGTGTCTGTGATAAGTACGTTTGCTTATGAAAACCGCACATACCTTGACCCTTGATGTATGCACCCTAGGATGCTTCACTCATTCCTTGTGTGCGATGTGTCTGTCTTTTGGAAAAGGGGTTGCATTTCAGCTCTGGCTTTCAATGCCATGATGCTCTGCATCCGCTTTGCTACGTTAAATAAAGGTTCTCACCTACTTCTGTGCATTGGTGAAAGCAAGTTTTTCTTCATCTCTAATTGTCCTCTCTCTAATTTCTTCTTACTAACATTTCTTCCATCAGTTTGGGCAGTCAGTTCAGTCTAGTTCTCCGATCTCCACAAAAAAAAACATAAGCTGCATCCTTCATTCATTGATTAGTACATTTGCATTATATCAAGCATTTTATCCATTTCATATTATAAATGCATCAAAAAACACATAAAAATATATTCATACATGTTCCACAATGGTACATAAACAATGCATAAGCCATCCATACATGGAAAGTAAACATAAGCCATAACACATTGCATCCCATCATATAGCTGCATATCATATCATATATCAAAACAATATCGGAGTACAAAATTGGATTGTCTGTCCTAAGTATGGCCCACAGGCTAAGAACATAATGTCAAACTATATATGTCCCGTCATAAGGAGCACATGCCTCTGTCACTGGGTGCTCCCTCTGTCCTCCTCATCCCTACCATGTCTCAAGGATGATGTCCCTCCTGCCCCAGGTCCTGGCTGTGGTGGCCTCCTAGGTCCACTCACCCCCATGCTGCTCGCTGACCTCCACGAACGTGGCCTGCTCTCTGTCCTCGACCGTGACTGATATGACACTTCTCTCTGCTCTGGTAGAACTCCACCCTCATATAGTGTCCTCCAATGGCGTATCTCATCTCTGGTCTCTACCAACATTTGTGCCATCTCACGTGCACTGGCATCCCTAATCGACCCAATATACTCGGTCACTCTCTGCTTTGCTTGCTATGCCTGGGCTATTGCTGTATCTCGAGCCATTGTCAGTCTGGCTATCTCTGCTCTGAACTGATCCTGCTCTGTCCTCAAGATAGCATTCTGTCTCTCTAATGTTGCAATGTGATCATGTTGACTCGCTATGGTGGCCCTACATATCTCCATCTCCTCTATGCTAGCTATCTCCGACTCTATGGGTATATCCTGCAATGACTCCTGATCGGTTGGATCTGGCCCATCCTCCTCATCCTCATCATCCCCTTCATCCTCATCATCCTCCTCATCCTCATCATCTTCGTCCTCCTCATCACCTTCGTCCTCATCATCCTCCTCATCCTCATCATCTCCCTCCTCCTCTCCAGCGAGTGGGAAGTCCTCCTGTCTCCTAGGTACCAGAATATTAGGATCTGTCAATGGCACAGGCTGTCATCATGCCAACCATCACTCATACTCCTCTATCATCCTAGTGTCCACCACATCTGATCTCCAATCCCACAGTATCTGCTGTAGCTGTGTGAAGTTGGCATATGCTATGTGTGGCTGAATCATCCTCCCCCACTGACTCGTCTCTCTATGAGATCGGGCAAAGTGTGCAGTCCCCCTCGATACATCCTGCCTCTCTCCAAATTGTCATCTGACTCTCTCCGGTAGGTACATCTCAATCACTCTTTGGTGATTCATTTCGTCCAATTAGGTATCTCTCCTATCTGCAATACGGTAGCTCCTCACTATCATCTGACCATCCAGGGCAATCAAGATATGGCCTCCATGTGAACTCTCTCAATCTGTAGCTCATGTCGCCAATACAATATGTATCCGAAAGGACCCTGTCTCAATGTACCCCCATAGCAGTACACATACGGTTGATGTGGTACTACCTGTCTCTCTGCAATCGGTCGACATATGACTATGTGCTCAAATGCCCATACCTGTAACAGTGTGACCCCACAGCTCAAAGTCTGCACCCTCTGATATGCTATCTGATGCAGCTGAAAATATAGCATCGCAAGCACACATGGTCCCCATATGTATATAGTCCCCTTTGTCGCCATCTGCTCTAGCACTCTTTCCCATCCAATAGGGAATCCATGTCCTCATCTGTCCCCTGCTAATAGGCATGTTATAACCACTGCTATCACCACATATCGCTGATCGTACTCTACTGCCATGGTCTCCCAGCCAATCTCTCTCTCTACGATATCCAGATCATTTGCGTCGCACTCAAATAATTTGCACAACACATCTCTCCCTTTTGTTGGGTCATATTCTATCATCTCCCCATGAATCAGAATGTGGAGGATACGCCACACGTCCTCTAGTGTCATAGTCGCCTCTCCAATCGACAGATGGAAAGAGGAAGTCTCTGAATGCCATCGCTCTGCCAATGCGGTAAGTAGTCCTGTTTTTTCCCTAATCTCAGGCATGAATGTAATATAGTATAATCCAAGTCCTGCTAATGTATCTCTGTCCATGCTCCTAATTCTATGTCGCAACATGAAGCAGTTGGGTCTGTTCTCCCGTGTAATCAATGGATACTGTCGACTCTGCATCACAATTGGGGCACACTTTGTCAGTTTTAGGGTTTTCTCCTAAGGGCTGCATTTTCCTTGTTTCATGCACAAATCAGGGTGTTTCTTATCTATTTTGACCTATTCTACCCTTATCCCTCTTTTCGGGATCGTCCGCATGCTATTTTCGGTCAAATTAGGGTCCCAAGTGCACAACTGCGGCTGTGTACCATGTCCTGTTCCTGTGCAGCATCAAGCTACGCTTGTGTACCCTACACAGGCATAGAACATCTTCACACAAGCACAGAATGTGCCCACACAGGCGCAGATGTCAATTAATCCCTTCCCTGTGGGCCCCACAATGTCCCGCAAGCAAGCTAAATTCATGAAATTGACAATATGGGTTTTTGAGATACATACCGTTGCTCCCGCATCGTCCGATCATCTGTAGGTGCATACACGTTCCCTAAGGTGATCTACCATTGGAATGTTCACCATCTCTATGCAAGGGTTCTTTTCTAGAGCAACAATTCCCTCACTTTGGCTAGTGCAAATGAGCTCTTTTCCTTCTCCTTTTCTCATTTATAGCTCTTTGTCAATACCTAGATGGACGTGCATCCTCTCCATCTTATGCTGGTTGTAGTCTTTCGCACCTTCAACTGCTTGTCATTTGTGTATCCGATCTCCGATCTTCAATCCGTTCGATCCTATCATTTTCTATTATTCTTATCGACTAATTGGCCTATTTTTTTGATGTTTCCGGCCAATTCCTCAAGGGGGCATGCATATGTCATTGTTATTATCTGGGGCATTTTCATTATTATTCTTTGAAACAACGCTTAGAATGACATTGTCTCAAAGAGGGGCAAAATGTAGACGTCTGAAAATGGTCAACGCTTGCAGAGTCATACTTTAACATTTGCGCATTGCCTTATTTTAGGGTTCTTGCGTCGCATTAACATTTCTTCTATGTTGCACACTTGGTCTTTATCATTTGCGAGCATCGAGTCATTATTCTACATTCCTCATTTTTCTCGCTTTCGAATTTGGTCTTGTCGATAACAATCTTCAGTCATGATTTTGGTCGATCTTATCCTGTCGCATCAATGTGCTTGCTCATTTGTCATATTTTGGACATCGTCAATCCTAATCGATGACAGAATTAGGGTTTTTTCCTCTTGTCAATCTTGTCATCTTGCGATTGATTCGTCATCGATCCTCATCCTTGTCAATCTTGTCATTTTGCGATCGATTCGTCATCGATCCTTGTCCTCTTGCCAATCTTGTCATTTTGCGATCGATTTGTCATCGATCGTTGTCCTTTTCAATCATGTCAATTTTGATCAATTAGTCGTTGTTCCTCATCAATTGGCTCCTATCATTTTGATCTCTTTGTCAATCTTGGTCAATTTGTCAACTTATCTCAATCATTTATCAACATTGGTCCTTTGTCAGTCTGAATCATGATCAAATCGATCCTGCATCAATTATCTTTTGTCAAGACCTAATTGTTGTCCTTGCATTTCTAATTCATCTTCTAGGGTTTTATGATTTGTTCATTTAATCTTGTTTATCATTTTCCCTCTAGGTTAAATAATTTATTTATTTATCCTAAGTCTTCTTGTCACAATTAAATATTTATTTAATTGGCTAATTAATTCTCCCTCTTTTTGTGAATTAATTAATGAATGAAAAATTATTAATTAATTTACCTAATTTTCTAATTTTCTAATTTCCTAATTTCTAATTCATCATTTCTAACCTAATTTTCTATTTTCTCCTATTTTTCTAATATTTCCCCTAATTTCATGGGAATGACATAGCAATCTTGTCATAATTTGTCAATCAATTAATCTTGCATGTCATAATTTTGTCATAATTTGTCAATCAATCAATCTTGCATAGAAAGTGTCAATTTTGTCATAATTTGTCATATTTGTCATTCTTGATTTGAAATTTCCTTTCAAATCTCTTCATGCTAATCTTGTCATCTCTCCAATTTGTTTATAAATTGGATGATTTTCTTCAATCAAAGGATCAATTAATCGCATTATCGAATCTAATCACTTTTTTCAGAGAATCAATCACGCTTCTAGTATCCTTACGTTGCCATTTCATCTTAACAATATTGCTTTCATACTATGCCTTTGCATTTGTAGGTGAGATCCACAAACAAAGCAATTTGAAGGAGAAAGAAGGACAATGGAGAATTATGGAGGAGATATTCGCATTTGTGATGGTTTGCATTTGATTTGAATGTCTTGTTTTCATATCTCTATTGAATGTTTTTAGGATTTCTTATCATTGCAATTTAGTTTTCGTGGTTGAGCTAGTCTAATTTCTATTTGCTTTGATGAAAACTAAATTGCATACCACGAAACCAAAGCAAATAGAAATTAGACTAGCTCAACCACGAAAACTAAATTGCAATGATAAGAAATCCTAAAAACATTCAATAGAGATATGAAAACAAGACATTCAAATCAAATGCAAACCATCACAAATGCGAATATCTCCTCCATAATTCTCCATTGTCCTTCTTTCTCCTTCAAATTGATTTGTTTGTGGATCTCACCTACAAATGCAAAGGCATAGTATGAAAGCAAGATTGTTAAGATGAAATGGCAGCGTAAGGATACTAGAAGCGTGATTGATTCTCTGAAAAATGTGATTAGATTCGATAATGCGATTAATTGATCCTTTGATTGAAGAAACTCATCCAATTTATAGACAAATTGGAGAGATGACAAGATTAGCATGAAGAGATTTGAAAGGAAATTTCAAATCAAGAATGACAAATATGACAAATTATGACAAAATTGACACTTTCTATGCAAGATTGATTGATTGACAAATTATGACAAAATTATGACATGCAAGATTAATTGATTGACAAATTATGACAAATTATGACAAGATTGCTATGTCATTCCCATAAAATTAGGGGAAATATTAGAAAAATAGGAGAAAATAGAAAATTAGGTTAGAAATGATGAATTGGAAATTAGGAAATTAGAAAATTAGAAAATTAGGTAAATTAATTAATAATTTTTCATTCATTAATTAATTCACAAAAAGAGGGAGAATTAATTAGCCAATTAAATAAATATTTAATTGTGACAAGAAGACTTAGGATAAATAAATAAATAATTTAACCTAGAGGGAAAATGGTAAACAAGATTAAATGAACAAATCATAAAACCCTGGAAGATGAATTAGAAATGCAAGGACGACAATTAGGTCTTGACAAAAGATAATTGATGCAGGGTCGATTTGATCATGATTCAGATTGACAAAGGACCAATTTTGATAAATGATTGAGATTGGTTGACAAATTGACCAAGATTGACAAAGAGATCAAATTGATAGGTGCCAATTGACGAGGAACAATGACTAATTTATTGAAATTGACATGATTGAAAAGGACAATGATCGATGACAAATCGATCGCAAAATGACAAGATTGACAAGAGGACAAGGATCGATGACGAATTGATCGCAAAATGACAAGATTGACAAGGACGAGGATTGATGATGAATCGATCGCAAGATGACAAGATTGACAAGAGGACAAAACCCTAATTCTGTCATCGATTAGGATTGATGATGTCCAAAATATGATAAATGAGCACGCACATTGATGCGACAGGATAAGATCGACCAAAATCATGACTGAAGATTATTATCAACAAGACCAAATTCGAAAGTGAAAATCGAGGAATGTAGAAGAATGAATCGATGCTCGCAAATGATAAAGACCAAGTGCACAACATAGAAGAAATGTTAATGCGACACAAGAACCCTAAAATAAGGCAATGTGCAAATGTTAAAGTATGACTCCGCAAGCATTGACCATTTTTAGACGTCTACAGTTATGATTTCGCCATTGTGGGAAAATTTCAAACTTATGGATTGAAGAAGCAATAGCCTTCATGGAAGATAGCCAAGGATAGCCTAACTTCACACGAAATTGTTCAGATGAAGGGATGATAACAAAGTTGACATGCATTGATTTAGTATGAACCTCAATAGGGAGTATGATAAATGGTAGGATAAAAAATCCATCAAATAACTTAATGACCACATTAGTATCATCATAGACTGGTTTATGCAAATGTAAAGTATAAAGATATTCATCAGTGATAACATTAACCACGCAAGAGGGATCAATAAGCACACCACGACAAGGTTTGTCTTGAATTTTTGCAACTATGTATAAAGGGCCATGAAGTTCTCTAATGGTCTCACTAGGGTCAAATGTGATACATGAATCCTTAGGTGTCTCTTATTTCTCTGCCATGTTCACTAAATTTGGAGCGGTTGTAGTGAGATCAGAAGGAGAGAAAGAGGTATGTTTAGTTTCAATCATGTTAGAGGTATGAGAGGGTAAACGATCAGAAAAAATCTTAAGATTTTGATTAGGAGGAGCTACGGATTTGTTTCCCTTATCATTCACACCTGCCACATATATAGTATTATTATCAATTAGGTCTTGAATTTTACTTTTTAATGCAAAACATTTCTCAGTATCATGACCAGGTTGATGATGAAATTGACAAAAAGAATTATTATCAAAGTAAGGTGAGGTTGCCTTAGAAGGGTCAACTGGTTTTATTGGAGGAATTTTGATAACATTTCTTTGGAACAACTGAGACATGATTCTATGCAAAGATTCATTCAAAGGAGTAAATTGTCTTTCTCTTTTGAAAAATTTAGGAATAAGAGGCACACCTGTTGTAGCATTCACATTGTTGTTGTTGATGGTGTCATTGAATTTGATGAATCCTTTTCTCAGTTTGAACTTCACAAATAGTTGTTGAGAACTTTCACCCTTATCACTTGAAGCCATAGGAGTAGATTGCTCCAGTTGACTCACAGTCAGTTGATAATTGTGAAGTATTGTGCACAACCGCATAAAAGAAGTAAACTCAGAAAGGAGAAGTTTCTCTAATGTCTTTTTGTAAATTAGAAATGAAAATTCTCTGAATATCATTATCAGGCACTTTAAAAGAAATTTGAGAACACAAATGCTTATATCTACCAATGAAATTGGTCACTTTTTCTTTAACACCTTATTTACAATGCATTAAAACGGTCATAGTGATTTTAGGACCTATGTTGTTTTGAAATTGTTGAATAAAATCATTTGCTAATTGTTGAAAAGAAGTAATAGATTAGGAAGGCAAAGAGCAATACCATTGTAAAGCATTATCTCTTAATGTTCTAGTAAACAATTTGGCAAGCAATCTTTGATCATAAGCAAAGTCAGTACACAAAGTTTGAAATGTCTTGACATGTGTTAAAGGATCACCTTTTCCATTATAGAGTTCCAATTGAGGGACTTCAACATGTTTAGGAGGATCAACTCTAACAATATTAAGAGAAAGTGGGATCACGACATCAAATGTGGGCACACTAAACTTGGATTGACTCATAGAAGCGATTTGTTGTTGCAATGGTGACACAGTTTGGGCAAGGCTATTAATGGTTGCTTCCGTTGAAGAATTTATGTTAGACATGTTTGATTGAGAAGGTGGTGTGATGTTATTGAAAGAAGGCATTGATTGAGAATAGGGTGGTGGAACACTAAGGTAATTAGGCATAAGTGATGATTGAGTAGGGAATGGGACACTAAAAGGAGGAATAACATGATTGGATGAATTTCCCCCCCTTGTTTCACATTGATTGGTTGAGAGACAAGAGGAATAGTCATTGAAGGCATAGATAAAGATGGAGGATTGATTGAGGAAGAGGGATTTCCCCCATGACTAATGCTTATAGGTATGACATTTTGAGTTGAAGTAGCCATGAAATTTGAATTGAAAGTAGGAATGCTAGTCATTAAAGTGGTCAAAGGAATAGAATGATTGATTTGTGTAGAAGGTTGTAAATAACCTAAGTTCACAGCACAACTCTTTATAGGCATGACATTAGAATCAACAATATGAGCAATGCCACACCATATATCAATTCCATTCTTATCACTTTGAATCATGCGCTTTAGAATTTCAATTAATGGAAGAGCTTCACTGTTAGGGTATTCTTGGGACATCCATCAAGTTGAAAGTTGTCAAATTGATTGTCTAATTTTGAAAGTTGATCTGTGGAAACTCTAGTCAAAGCTTCTTCTTCATCATTGGAATCATCAATTGGATAGATAGATATATTATTAGGATGGGAAGAATTAGCATTATCCTCATTGAAGAAGTCACCCAAATTAGGCTCCATCTGTTAGGCCCAATATGGAAATCTAATGTATTGAGAGGGGAGGGGTGAATCAGTACTCCAAAACTTTTCTTGAATAATAACTTTACTGTTATGCGTAAACAGAATAGTGCAGTAACATAAAATAAAGTTAAAGCAAATAGATAACAATCATACATGATTCACTCAATAACACATATATTTTGGTTACGCAAAAACTCTTGGTTAGAGAGAAAAACTGTGGTGGGGATGGCACCCACAACTTCACTACTGCAATAATAAAGAGTGCTCGGTTAGAGCTACATTTTAGCTATTTCTGATAGCTTATCCTGTTAGGAGTAACAAGATCTGTTAGATCTACCTTGCTAAAGGATTTTACAACATTTATTCTGAATGCTGCACCTGGTTAGAGGCTTTACAATTTATAGACTTGATTAGAGTCTTTTACCCTGTTAAAGGTTTCTCTTTCAGCTTCACAATATTACAATAAAATCATTACAAATATCTGCAACTTTACATCTGAAATGTTATATTAGATTCTATGTGCTCAGAATAGATTACCTTGCTTATAGCATACCTCGGTAACCCATATAGTAACTCGGTAAACCCTTCTGTTTACTCTGTTCTTTGACTGTTCTCTGAAAACCTTCTCAGTGACCTCTGTGTCTCTGTAATAGTCTTCTTACACATACATATACACCCTTAACTCATGCTGTAAATAGATCTCTTAAAATGGTGATCCAATTCATTGCTTCGATCTTACAAACATGATTCCTCAAATGAATAACTAAACAAAATATTTCATTGGTTAGATTGATCTCAAAATCATACACAATCTTCTAGTGCAATTTTCAATGTAATAACGGTTAGATGTGCCTCGATCTTGTAACACATTTTCATATGCATGTCCAGGTTCAATGTATCTGGTAACACATTTCACTTGGTGTATATCAACTCGATGTGTCATCTTTACTACTCGGTAGACATAAAAAGATACTCGGTAGCCAACTCGGTGTATACTAAGTTCTGTGACTACTTTCCTCTATAACCGACTAGACTGTGCATACTGACTTCTCTGTGTATACCAACTACATGATTCGGTAGTGCTAACCGACTAGAATATATAGTATGACTTTAAATATAAAAACTAATGGCAACTTGATAAGTAGTAACAATCTCCCCTTTTGACATTAGTTGAGATGTTTGACAAAACTACTTTTAAAGTCATAACTCAAAAATCTATATACTTTGCAAAATGACTATACTTGACAATATATACAATAGTCAATGAAATAGTATATTCAGATATACTCCCCTTATCATTATACTATACATAACTCTGATTTTGCATGCTCAGTTCTGTGCTTGTTTGCTCTACTTACTGTCCTTGGATACTCTGCATACTCTGCTTGGTATAGTCCCCCTGTATACAATACTCCGAATACTGTATCAAAACTGTATCACAAAAACTGTATCACTCCTTCAATATATTATATTATTCCTCGTATACTGTATCACTCCCCCTTTTTGACAAACATCAAAAACTTAATTTCCATCCAAGGGTGGTAACTGATAAAAAATAGATTTATACTTCTTCCGGGCGTCGGTGAGAGCGACAGAGAGTGCATCCTTTACACTTTCCATTAAAGAAGTTTGTTCTTGAATATCAGCCAATAGGGATATTAAGCCATCAAGAGTGCTTCCCTCTTGTGTAGTAGATAGGCGTGTAGCTCGGTTAATTTGTTATTGAACTGATGAAAGATGAGGAAGGAATAATGTCTGGAGTGTCATTATATCCATCCTGATCTTATGTTCTTCATTTCTTAGTTCCAGTTGTTAAGCCATGAGCTGTTGAAGCTTTGTATAAAATTTTTGAACTGAATTGGGCTCAGTGGTCAACTTATTTGAGAGATCGGTGATCTCTTTCTCAATTGCATCAGTTTTATCTTGATATCTTTAATGAATATAGAAAATGTGCAAAGTTTCTGAAATAAATAAAGAATATGCTTGAGTTGAGGGGACAACTTAGTAATGAATTTGACAAGCTTGACTTTCCCAATAGCTAGAGATTTTTGTACTTCTTGTATCATTTTTGTAGTAAGCTCCTTGTCTTTTAGCTTGCTCAAGTACTCAAATGCATCTACTCTAAATGTTTCTATTTGATTAAGGAGTTCATCCAGTTGAATATGGATGGCTACATTGGTTGACACTGTAGCTGATGGTAGCATATCTGTCAGCAGTGTCTTCACCTTCTGAAGTACTTTATTCTTCTTTTGAATGGCCATCTGTTTCTCTTGTTCGGCCTTTGCTTTGCATAGTTCATCGAAATCAAAGTGCTTGCCCCTTTAATTTTGAGATATCCACATTGGGCAACACTATTCGTTTAGATAAATCAACCTTGAAACTATGCTTTTTCAGCTTCTTCTCTTTACCTTTGGTTGGTTGGACCAAGACAATAGCTTGAGAGGCTTGTTCACCCTCGGTAGGTTGCTCGGTAGAGGAAACACTTTGATCAATTCCTATAGCTATGGTGGTGTCTTTCGGTGTCTCGGTATTGGGTGTCTCAGCTGCTATGTTTTTGGTGCTCGAGGGTGCTTGAGAGGTCGTTTCATGAGTTGTACCTTTTGCTGCTTCAGACTGGTGACCTTCAGTGCCTTGTGCTGTATCCTGAGGAGCTTTGATAGAGACAGGTTGATTGATCAGTGGGTAAGGCTGAACTTGTTCTAAAACAGATTCACTAAATACAAGTTTTGCATATGTTGTGCCTTCGATCATTTCCTGCTCTGGTGCATCTGCATCCATGACATCTTCATCAATTTGAATAGTGTCAGCCAGGTCTTGCTTGGTAGCATCAGGACTGTGCTCGGTGACATCAGGATCTTGTTCGGTGACATCAACAATTTCAACTTTAGATTGTTCATCGACATCCTTAGTTTTGAAGATTTCCTGCCATTTTGCTTTTGTCTCATTCTCTACATCAATATATAGCCCATTCATCATTTTTAAGGCTCTTTGTTTGACAAGAAATTTTGAATTGTAGGTTGTCAAATGTTCCTTTATTTCTGCTACAGACATATCAGGAAATAGATGGACTAGACTTCTTTCTCGAATTTGTTTCTCCGAGTCCATTGCATATTTCCACCTATTATCAATATGCAAGTAAAGTTCATTTGGAAGTGACTTTACTAGTTCTAATGGAGCCAGCCGAAACTTTAGAAGTGTGCAAATGACAACTTCTTCAATTTGTCTCTTCTCATCATTATTCCTAGTCTCATACTTAACATATCTAAATCCTACAAATCCACCACATTCTTTTAGATTGGCACAAAAGTTTTCAACACTATGAATATTTACCTTCTTGCTCTTTACAATCTGGAATTTGTTTGCATCATTGGATTCTGTATCACTAGACTCTTTTGCGAGAATGAGTCTTCGAGTAGATTTCTTGTAGGTCTTGGTTACCTTGGGAGCAGTAACACTCTTTTGTTTCTTACTTGGTGATGCAGTTGATGCTCTTGTGTTAGGTCTCTTTGTTGGTGGAGTTGGTAGGGCCTTTGAAGTGTCCAGTTTTTTTCTTTTCAACACTTTACCCTTAGGCAACTCGGTGCTCAATGTTATTGCTACCTCTTGAGCTTCTGATTCCTCTTCGGTGATGGCAAGAGTACCTTTGACAGGTGTAGAGGAAGATTCTTCTTTGAATTTCTCAGATAAAACCTTTATCATCTTTGTAGCCTTTCTTGTAGCCTTGGGTACTACAATGCTCATTTTTACCTTTTCCTTAACTTCTTCATAAGTTCCATATCTTAGCTCGATAGCATGCCTTGGTAATGAAAGATATGCATCAATTTGCTGTTGTGTGATATTAAAGTCAATCTCGTAACCCATTAGTGGCAAAGATTGAGTCCTCAGTTCCACAACATTCACATAACAGTAATCAGTGTCTACCTCAAAGCATATATCATCCTTATATTTCTCTACTAGCTGGGGTGGAATCTGGTACCTGTTGTGCATCTTCTCTTGAAGTTTACTGAAGTATTCATCCGTTATATCATTGAAATTTTCTCCCAACTTCCTGATAAAGTCATTAATTTGATGGGTGATTGGTCGGTGTAACTCCCAAATTACTTTACCGACTAATGGAAAGAATTTCTCAAAGTAGAAAAACATGCATACAAGAAGTGAACAAAACTTTAGTGTATTTTCCAAGTTCTTCTTCTTCGGCTTCCTTATTGTGTTCAAATTCTCAAACAAGTTCTTCAATAGCACTTCACATAAGTCAACTTTCATTCCCTTTTTCACAATTTTATAGGCTAAGTCAACTGCTACACAGGGTACACTATTTTCCCTTGTTGATTGGAAGAAACAGTAACCGATTACTCTAATGGCAAACTTAAGTTTTGCATCAGTGACATTGTTCAATTTTAATCCTTTGTAATCAGATTCTACCCCGGTTAAACTGATTAACTCCTTCTGTGATATCATCTTCTGAGCTCGTGCATGATCATAGATAGGATAACTGGTGATCACATGAATGATTTCCTTGGTGATTTTGAATGGTTGCTCTTCTAGCCACATGAAGTCATCATGAACTCTGCTTAAAACAAACTTAACCCATTGGGGCTTGAACACACGAGGGTAGGTTAGGGCTTCAGTCAATCGCTTGATTCTGATGTGTTCATACTTGCTATTTAATACACCATCAGTACATAATTCATCATAGGTGTCTCTAATCTCAACATGACCAAGTTCTTCAACATGGCATTTGGTGAAGAATCTAACATCTTCAACTAACAAGACTCGATCCGGGATGAGTGAAAAGGCAGTTTTGTCATCCGGTTCAGAGGCGACTTTAGGAGTCAAAGTGTATTTTAGTGAGGGTTTCTCCACATTCTTGACAACTATGGGATCTTGGATCTTGGGCACCATTGTAGATTTCAGGTAAAACTTAGCAAACTATCCTTAGGGTTTGACAGTTTACAAACGACAGACGCTTCACACTCAGCAGATAATAGCAATTTGATAAGATCAGTAAACTAGCTTGACAATGCAATGAGATTTGATGTAAATACCTTGAAATTTGCTCTGAATGAAGTTTGATCGCCTTGATTCGCTCTTCTTTTCTCTTTCAAAAACTTGGTGAATGCAAATGACCGTGAAAATTCTTTTAAGTACACAAAATACCTTATCAGGCTCCGTGCGAGTTAGGTCAAAACATTAAATGCACTCAGTATACCTTTAACCGATTTCCCTTTTTTTTTTTTTTATTTTAACCGAGTAACCAAATTTCCTTCATTTACCAACTTGACAGGCTTCCTGTATTCACCGACTTGACAGGTTTCTTGTAAAGTACTTTTATAGAATTTCAAACTTACTCATGCATCTTTACTATGCAAATTTAGAACTTTGTACATAATAGAATAGGAACTATTATGATTTTAACCTTCAGAGAATGCAGTCCCTTCATACCTTTTTTGATTAATTTGGAATAGGTGCACCTAACTCGGTAGGTAAGGTGCTTTCTTCATTTGACACAATTTCTTTCTTTTTCCAAATCATCTTTAATTTTTCTTTTATTTCTTCAGTGTCTCCTCTAGGTTGATCTCTACAATCTCTAGCTAAATGTCCAGCTTTGTGACAATGAAAATATGCCATACCAGGATTTCTCCATGATCTTCAGTTGTTCATTCCAAACCTTATAAAATAATTGGCACTAATATGTCCATATCTTCCACAACATTCACACCATATCCTTGTATTGTAATTCCATGGTACTGCTGCATATTGTCGGTAAGGATTTGTGTGAGTTCGGTAACCTCTAGTATTTGCTTCGTGTTGCGACCACATGTAGTTCTTTTTCTTAAGCCAACACTTCTCAGTACTATGTCCATATCTATTGCAGTTTCTACAAAACCCTTTGAATTTTGCTTTCTGATAGTTGTTAACAGACTTTGTCCTACATTGATTAAATGTGTGACCATATTTATTGCAATTGTAACAATAATCCTTGGACTTAGAGATATTCGGTTGCTTACCTTTTCTAATTTGGCACATGTTGGTAGTATGACCTTGATTTCCATAGTAGTAGCAAATAGGCTTCTTCCTTATGATGTTATTCCTATTTCTAGCTTGCTTCGATGATTCTCCTCTCTCGGTAGTATGAATTCCTTTCTCGGTAGAGTCTTTTTCTTTGTAACCGAGTCCTGCATCTTTGTTGGGTCTTCTTATATTCAATTTCCCATCCAACATCTTTGATGCTTCATAACTCTTCTTCAGTGTTTCTTTGGATTTCTTCTCTGTTTCAAGTTCATCGGTCAACCTTGATACTTCAAGTTTCAATGCTTGATTTTCATCATTCTTCAAAATTGCTTCATGATGTGCATAACCTAGTTGATCTGTCATATTTTGTTGAATCCCAGTCAACCTTATGATTTCATCATTCTTATCAGATACTAAGACTTCAATTTGTTGTTTCTCTCTCTGTAGATCTCTTGCTTTATCCTCAACTGTCCTCAATGCATCTAGATTTTCAGTCATCTATGTACTAAAATGTTCATGTTCTCTTTTCATTGCTTTTAGTTGATCAACCAATGCTTTGTTCTTTTCTTTCAATACTCCAATCATTTCTTCAGTCTCTTCAGATATACTATTCTCAGATGATGTCTCAATTTGTTCCACTAACTCTTGAGAATCCTGCAAGTCATTAGATAATCTTCTTCTTACTTTCTTTGCATATCTGCAATCACTTGATTAGCATGATCTAGCTCTTCTTGTAGATATACAATACTTTGAGATTGTTTATAGCCTTCCATTGATAAGATCTTTCTCTTTAGGTAATTAAACCCTTTTCCAAGATTCAAGCTCTGATACCAATTGTTAGGCCCCATATGGAAAGCTAATGTACTAAGAGGGGAGGGGTGAATCAGTACTCCAAAAATTTTCTTGAATAATAACTTTACTGTTATGCATAAACATAATAGTGCAGTAACATAAAATAAAGTTAAAGCAAATAGATAACAATCATACATGATTCACTCCATAACACATATATTTTGGTTACACAGAAACTCTTGGTTAGAGAGAAAAATTGTGGTGGGGATGGCACCCACAACTTCACTACTGCAATAATAAAGAGTGCTCGGTTAGAGCTACATTTTAGCTATTTCTGATAGCTTATCCTGTTAGGAGTAACAAGATCTGTTAGATCTACCTTGCTAAAGGATTTTACAACATTTATTCTGAATGCTGCACCTGGTTAGAGGCTTTACAATTTATAGACTTGATTAGAGTCTTTTACCCTGTTAAAGGTTTCTCTTTCAACTTCACAATATTACAATAAAATCATTACAAATATCTGCAACTTTACATCTGAAATGTTATAGCAGATTCTATGTGCTCAGAATAGATTACCTTGCTTAACCACTTAATTTTTGTACAAGTTCAAGTTGATTTTTGAAAATTAGGGTTTTGACAATTAACCACTTAATTTTGTAAAATTGATTTGCAAATTGAACAAGACAATGAAGAAATTGAATTTGACAAGCAATGCAATTCTCAAATCTAAAATAATAGATAGAAAATTTTGAAAAACACAAGTTCAATTTCAATTTTAACAACTAGGGTTTGATTAACCACTAAGTTTTGCAACAAAATTAAACTTGTAAATGAAAAATATGCACTAATTTTTAATGTAATGCATGTAAGATGTCAGGTTCACCAAAATGTAATGTGGTGAAAAGGTGATGAGAGGAGATCAAATGGAAAGCTTTACCCTCCTCAAGAAAGCAGTGAAAGTTTCACAAAGGATTCCCTTCAACTTCTCACACACATTACATTTAAAAGAGGGGGGTTGAATTCACTAGATCCAATCTCAATGGAAAGAGATTGAATGCTAAGTGAATTGACAATGAATTTGGAAAGTAAAGTAACCCTCTTTTAAAATAGATGAGTTGAATTAAGTGAATTAAAACTAAGTATGAAGATGACAAAGAAATGATTATATCTTGAGATAGATATGCAGGATGAAGTTGTGCACTTGGAATTAGCAATAAAATGTCGAGACAAATCTCCCCTATAAATTTGAGCGAAATTTGCTGGGACCGGGTTAAAAGTGTACTTGGTCCTCTGAAAAATCTGCGAGTTGAAAAGGTTTTTTCCATCTCCAAAAATGAAGCCTAAACTTGCAATTACACTTGTGCACCTGCAACCTACACAGAAAAGAGAGGAAATGTTGTTGGGATTGGGGGTTTGCCTTCAGGTCAAACCCCGGTTTGGAATTAACCAAATGATAAAAAATACTTGCAAGTAAGTGAAAGGAAATGTCTGAAGTAGAATTAACCTCAAGAGAGGATGCAATTGAAATGTAGATAGAGTTGTTTGAAAGGATATGTGAAGTTGAATGCTTTGAATGTTGAAAGAGATTTCCTCTTCAATGGTTGAATCCTTGACTTGAATGCAACACCTAGCCTTGAAAGGAGACTTGAGATGCTCAATGCTTGAAGGAATGCTTGAATGCTTGAATGCTTGATTTTGCTTTTCGGACTTGTTGGACTCATACAAATAGGAGGGGAAAATGATCCTTATATACTTGCTAATCAGGGGTGTTTTTTTAAACTAATTTTCCATCTTAGGCCGACATAGGAAAACTCTTTCCTGCTCATGATTGACAAGCCCAATGCACAAGTTGAATGAAGGGGGCCCAAAATAGGGTCAGGACAGGGGTGCCATGCCCTTGTCCTTCCCTAATTCAAGACAGGAAGTGAGAGCAGGCAGTGCGGGGTGCAAGAAAATGCAAGTTTCAGGTGTTTGAGCATGTCCTGGGTCTCTAATGAGGCTTAGGGATTTATCCGCTAACGCGAAGACCCAAATGCGGTCAAAAATTGCAAGGTCACAATTTTATGACGCTACATTAATAATTGGATCAATGTGATTTATTAATGTTATATTAATTTATTATATAATATGGGTATTTAATTATTTGGATTATTTATTGAGGCTTGATTAATGTTATCAAGTTTGATTTAATATTTAATTAATTTGTATTAATTATTTATTGTTTTATTTTATTTTATTTTGATAAAAGTGGACAAGCCACTAAACTTATATTTTATTAAATTAGAAATTTGAAAATACAAAACGAGTTCAAAGGGCATACCGGCAGGAAATAACCTGCAAGAAAACCTCCAGTTGTGGCCCAAAAAAGAGAAAAAACTAAAATTTAGAGCCCCATATACCCAATTACATATCTGATTTTGATCACCCTCCCGTTACAAAGCTTATCAGGATATACCTGACATTATCCAAAAAAACCCCATAGACCAATTACATACTTGATATTAACACCCTCCCCTTACATGATTCTTTGAAGATGCGTATCATTCTCCATAAGACCCAAAAAAGAATTTTGAGGAGTAGATTGTAAAGGGGGAACACAACCACAAGGCTTCCATGCTTGACAAAATTTTGTATCACCTGCTCAACACCATAATATCCAACAGGTGTGTAGAAAACCACCCATTATGTCCCACGAACAACAATTCTGCTTGCCAAAATGAGGAAAAAGCCAGATGAAAACATACCCCTGCTCAAAAAACCTGCAGACAAAAAACCTTCTGCACTCAAACAAAAAACCCAAGAGCATGATGTCAAGGAATTGAGAGCCATGAGCTAGGCCCTTCTAGTGGTGGAGAGGAAGGAGGCACCATCTGTATAGGAGGAATCCAGACTGGTGAGGCTCAAACATTAGACATTGATTCTATAAGAAAATGCAATCCTGCAAAAACATTAACCGCTGCAGCCAGACAATCTGGTGATACATAGTCTAAAAGGGCTGCCAATTCAAATAATGTATCATCATATATGTTAGATATCAACCCATTCCTTAAAATTGAAAGGAGTTCCCCATGCCACCTAGAGGATAATAACTGAGAATGAGTAATAAAACCAGCATATTCAAAATCACCAAAATCAAAGCGGTAATTAGAGAGAGCATTGTCCAAATCAATCGTAGAGTAAAAGTGGGAGTTGAAATATGTATCAAAGATTGCCCTAACCATAGAAAAATCCAGAAGCACATCCATATATACAGTGAGAAAATGAGATGCAATATTAGCAAGGAAACAACCTGGGTTATCCACAAGCCATCGCTTTCCCAAAACTTTGCAAAAAGCCAGAGAAAAATCCACCAAATGAATTTGAAACAAATGCCCGACCTTTTCATTGTCTAAGACAAAAGAGTCTTGAAAATCATAGTGTTTGCGAGGCAATAGAATGCGGTAACCCACTGATTCCATCAGGAAAGCAAATGCAAAGCCAAGAGAGCCAAGGAGAATAAAAGAACCCAATGTCATCATAAGACAGTAAAAACAACCACGAGAGGATGACACACTAATAAAAAATGATGTCATTATCCAAGCTGCCACCCTAAACAAAAAATGATGATATTTCAAAAAACTCGGCACCAAGAATGCAAGATAGAAACAAAAGTTGCCACCTTAATAAAAAATGATGACAATGTCCATGCGAAGCACAGAGCCAGCCAAGCCAATTAATGACTCAAGATATCCACACGAACAAGATTACTCAAGAGATCATAAAATCTAGCACGTTATGGACATGAAGGAACCAAAACCATGCAAACAACAAGGGAGGAAACAATAATGAATTTATGAGAAAGGATTACTCTCGTACAAGAAACCTCCCTTGTACCCCAAAAACATGCAAACACAACTCTCAATAAAGACAACCTGTATGGCAAAAAATAGAAGTGCATTCCTATAATTAATCTTCCAGCCACCGTAAATACACAAGATTTTTGCCAATAAGTAAGAAATGAAAACTCTTAAAGTGGCCCCAAAGAATAAAGCAAGATAAAAAACAATTTCTACGCACCATAAGACCAATTGGATCGAGGAAGCAAAAGGCCTTGAGCCCTATTTGGGATTACACACAAGTATGTAAAAATAATGAAGTAATGTCCCAAAGTAGGATACCACCACTTTAAACTTTTATGTCTGAATGTGAACAATATAAGGCACAAGGGCGTACTTAATAACAAGAATTATAAATAATGGAACAAGCATCCATAATTAACAAAATAAATCAAAACACCTGGGATATACACCCCATCCTTCTGCTCAATCCAGGTATACCTCCAAAACATATGTAACTCATGTGTTAATAAAATAAACTAAAAAAACCTCTCCAATCCTCAAGGAATACACACATTAACATCTACCCCAAGAGAAAAGATGTATAAGTACTTCAAATGCAGATAGAAATAAAAGACTCCTATCAGCACAAAAAGAACAGATATAGGCTGTACTGAGGAGAGGATAATATGTATACTTCAGTAAGAAATGGAGATAAGGAGAAGGAACTTATTATAATGTATTGCCACTTGACTTACTACCTCCCCAATCCCCAAGAAGTACATACATTACCATCTAACCCAATACAAAATCTGAGAAGGGGATAATCTATATACTTGAATAAGAAATGGAGGAAAAAACTCAAAATAGATGAACTTAATCTTTGGTAAGAGGCATATACCTGAGGAGGACATCTTGAGGAATGTCACCAATTTCTACATTCTTATGAAAAGCAGCCGAGTCAATAGCCAAATTAGCCAAGAAATCTGCCAATTTATTTAACTCTCGAAAACAATGAGATAACATATAGGTATCAAAAAAAGATAATTTATCCAAGATGTGGTCAATTAAATACTTCAAATGCCAACAATTACTTTTACAGTTCAAAACACTTTGGATAACAACCATTGAATCCCCCTGAATGGAAAGGTGTTTGATCCCAAGGGAAATAGCCATGTCAATCCCAAGTGATAGAGCTTGACATTCAACAAAGTTGTTTGAATGAAACCCAAGGGCATGACATTGAGCATATATTAAAGCTGCATAATGATCCAGAATGGCCATACCCAGGTTCCCCCTGGAAGCACCATCAAAATGGAGTTTATAATGACCCGGAGGAGGAGGAACCCAGGTGGCCATAATTCTCTTATTTTTAAAAGCCGGACCCTTTGAAACTGACCCATGAGAGGGAATAATAGACAGGGATTTCCATGTCCTTGTGATCATGCCATCCCAATGGGAGAAGGATGTCAGATGATCTAAGTTCTTATGAATATATGACAAGGCCACCTCTAAGATAGAAGCCTCTATCTTGACTAAGATATCAGAGAGCGACGTGGATGATTTTTTGAAGATCCTATTATTTCTCTCTAACCATATGTTCCAAACAATGATCGATGGAGCTATGATCCAAAGGCAGGCATAAAAAGAATAAGAGAACAAAAGAGGCCAAGCTCTAAAGTGTGAGAGGAGGTCCCCACCAGTAACAAAAGAGAGACCTAACTTCTCAAAGAACCAATTCCAACATCCTAGAGCAAATTCACAATGAAGGAAAAGATGAGATGATGATTCCAATTTCTGATTACAGAGAACACAAGGGAAAACAATAGATAAACCCATCCTATCCAATCTCATCCCAGTAAGAACCTTGTCTTGAACAGCAAGCCAAGCAAAAGCTCCAGCCTTCGACAGACATGCTGGATGCCAGAATAATTTGTAAGGCCAAGAAGAGAGATTCTTGGCTGGCATAAGGGAATTATATCCATCTTTCACTGAATATTTTCTAGTAGAGTTCTTGGTCCAAATTAGCTCATCATCGAGCTCAGATAAGATGATAATTCTGTTTCTAAGAGTAGAATAAAAATCTGCTTTTAGACTAGGGCTAATAGGAAGAAACTCAATCAACTTCCATTGGGCCATCACCATATGACCATCATGAACTACAATAAAATAGTCTGATAAGTAAGCCCCCCATTTATCCAAAAGAATAGATTTCAAGGGTGACCAATCCCTAATAGAATCCATAGGACAATGACCATTCCAAGCATCATCCCAAAATCTAACTTTCAAACCATTATGCACAACCCAAGAAAGATGCGGCAACAAGACTCTTCTACATTTTCCCATGAAATTCCAAATGGCCGACCCCTTAGGTAGAGATTCGGCCCGAAATATAGACTCCCTAGCTCCATTAGAAAGATACTTGGCGAACATGATTCTAGCCCAAAGGGAGGCTGGATTATCATACAATTTCCACACTAATTTGGCCCCCAGTGCCAAATTTTGATTTTCCAAGCTACAAATACCAGATCCCCCAAGTTCTTTAGGAAGACAAACCTTATCCCAAGCTAATAGGGGGATCCTAGATTTCCCATCCCTGTTGTTGTTCCAAAGAAAAGACCTTAGAGTATCCTTTAAACTGACAATAAAATCCTTTGGAGCTTTGAGAATTGACATTAAGTAAGTTGGCACCGCATTCAATACTGACTTAATCAACACAATTTTCCCCTCCATGGTGAGCCATTTGTGGTTCCATGCCAAAATTTTCTTAGACACCGCTAAAACTATTTAATCCCAAAAAGTAACCTTAACCTTATTAGCAAAAAAAGGAACACCTAAATAAGTATAGGGAAGATCCCCAAGTTGGAAACCCCAAAACTTTTGAAGCTTATCTCGGAGCAGGGAGTGAGTATTTAAGAAGAAAACCTTAGATTTTTCGTTGTTGACCTTCTGACCCAAAAAAGCTACATAATTCCTAATCACTTGATCAATAGCCCGAGCCTCCTTCAAGGTTGCACAACCAAATAGGAGGGGTGTCATCAGCAAAAAGACAATGAGAGATCCTCTGATCAAAATTATGAATTTTGATGCCCTTCCATGAACCACTCTCACGAGATGAGCCAATTGCCCGACTCAGAGCTTTAGCTAGTAAAATAAATAAAAAGGGTGAGAGCGCGTCCCCTTGCCTTAAACCCCTAGAAGAGTGAAAGAAACCACAGGGGGACCCATTAATAAGAACCGAGAATCTTGTTGAGGAAATGCAAGCCATAATCCATTTTATCCAAGCCAGGGAGAAACCCAACCTTGATAGGACAATTTTTAATGCACTCCATTCAACCCTATCATAGGATTTCATCATGTCTAACTTAAGAATCATTGCAGGATATTTCTGGGCAGAAATCGAATGTAGGACCTCATGGGCAACTATAGCCCCTTCAGGAGTTTCCCTTTGAGGGATAAAACCTCCTTGCTCAAGGGATATTATTCTTGGTAATAACTTAGCCAACCTCATTGCAATTACTTTAGAGAATATCTTTTAAACAGTGTTACATAAAGCTATAGGACAGAAATCTACGAAGGTTTTAGGATCGTCCTTTTTAGGTAAAATGACAATCAAGGTAGTGTTCATTTCTTTGAGGATAGACCTATTCCTCCTAGCTTCCTCTAAAGCCAAAAGGACATCCTACAAAGAAACTCCCAACATTTTTGAAAAAACAAAGGAGTAAAACCATCAGGCCTGGGAGCCTTATCCGGATTCATAGCAAAAACAGCCCCCTGAACTTCTTCTATTGAAAAAGGAGACATTAACATTCTATTATCCTCAGGAGAGACAAGGGAAGGAATAAGAGACAAGATATTGTTAGAATCCTCAATATTCTCAAAAGAAAGAAGATTCTTAAAAAACTTAACTGCTTCCTTAGAGATATCCCCATCCTCAGAAAGAATATTCCCCTGGCAATCCTGAATACAAGAAATCCTATTCCTAGCCCTTTTCATTTTAGTGCTAGCATGAAATTTTTTTGTATTCTTATCACCATCAGCTAGCCATAACTCCTGAGATTTTTGTCTCCAATAAACTTCCTCTCTAGCCAAGATTTCTTCTAATTCACTCCTAAGAGACCTGAGTTCATCCAACACCTTAGAGCCCAAACCATGTTACAAGACATGCCTATTGAGGACCTCTAACATATCTAAAACCCTCTATTTTTTTGCAAAAATATTCTTGAAATGAAGGGAGTTCCAACCCCTAATATTTTTTTTTAAGAAAGTAATCTTCTTAACCAATTGGAACATTCTAGAACCCCTATAGAAAGGAGCCTCTCCCCACCATTGTCTCAGGAGGGGAAGAAAAGAGGGGTCCCTAAACCACATTGGCTCAAACTTAAAAGGAATTTTGTGGCCAGGTTTATCCCATACAATAGTCAGAGAGACCGGGAAATGATTTGATCCAGCCATGGGAAGAATGGAAGAGAAAAACTCAATGGCTGAATCAAACCAATTGAATGAGAGTAAAAATCTATCCAACCTTTCCGCAATTTGAGAAAAAATTTTCCTCATATTTGTCCATGTGAATAGACCATTATTGGGTTATTTAATGTTGATGTTTCATTGTTGATATGATTTTTATATTTCTTTATTAGTTTTTATTTATACAAGCCTTTTGTTTGTTTATTTATTATTTGGGATTTGATTTATTATTAATATCCCATTTATCTTTGTATTGCTACACTAATATTATTTGCATAATAAAATATACTATAAAGTTTACCTACCCCCTTGTTTCTATTGGTTGATTTTGAATGGGAAGGTAAATAATATTATTAAATAATACTTACCTCAGAACTATACAGGGTAGGTATAATATATATTTTTTCTGAATTTTTTGATTGGTCAAGATTTTCTATAGTTTTATTTTGATTTTTATAAATTTGGTTGCCTTTGCGTTCACAAGCATTGGCTTCTTTGCAATTATGAATTGAAAGCTTGGATTCCCTTGGTTGATTTTTGGATTGGATTGCTAGAAATTTTTTGGTTGAAGATTTGGATTGAAGATTGTTGGATTGGTTTTGCTCTTCATCAAATCCACCTTTGTTTGGATTGCATTTCCAGGTTGGACCTCTTGGCTTCTCTCTGCAAATTCAGTTTTGAAAAGATTGTTTTCATTGTGTTTGTGGAAATATTATTTGTGAGATATATTTGAGTGTTTCAAGATTGCAATTTGGTTTGGGGAAAATATTTGTATATACTTTTGTGTGTGTGTGTGTGGTATTGGTGTGATCTGGAAATGAGTGTTGTCGGGAATGAATGTTTCTGCATTTCCTTTATGATTCTATGTTTTCCCATTCTTGATGATTTTTTTAGGCTTTCAAATTCCCTTTTAATAATTTTTGGTGTTACATTGTGCTTTACTGCATCTTCTTATGTCGTTGTGTGAGTTTGATGTATTTATGAGTATAACTATGTAAAGGAGGTGTAGGGATTTGGTGTTGAATTCCTTTGTGAGACTTTGTGAGTCTAAATTTATGTTGGTATGGCATTATTTTTTCCTCCCACACCTTTTGAGAGCTTCCTCTATTATTTTGTGAGCCCATGTGCAAAACTGGGCATTGTCGTCACTTGAAAATTTCATTTTATGCAATTTTGCTCTTCAACCTAGAATGCTAGAGAAATGATCCAAAACATTGGGGAAATGATCCAAGACACCATTTTTCAACAAAAAATGCCACTCTGTGTACCAAGGGTGCTAATTTGCATACCAGGAGTGCTAATCTGCTCCGAGGGTGCCAAAATTGGCAGTTTGACTTGTATGGTTGGTTTTCCAGATTTTGTGCATTTCCAAGAAGTATTTTTGGATTGCATTTAGTTTCTTTGAGTTGTTTATGATGTCATTTGATCTTTCATAATGTTTTTGTGCTCCGGTAAGAGGTTTTGTGCCTTTCTATTGAGGAGGTTGCATATATGTGTATTACTCTAGCAAGAGGAAAAATTTCCTTACTACCGAGTTGTGATTTTCAGAGCTCTAGTGGGATGCATATTATCTCACTGTTGAGGATTAGAAATGGTTTTGGAATGATCTTTGAATCATGTTCATGCTTTAGCTCAGCATGTTCTCAGTGATGTTGTGAGTACTTTTATGTCACTTGTGTGCCTTCATTATGTGGTTATAATATTATTTTGATGTATGTTGTTACCCTAAAGGTCTAGGTTCATGCTATGGGAGAGTGGGCTTCCATGCTATGGGAGAGTGGGCTTCCAAGTGAGTGACTGAGATTGCATGGAGTAGACAACTAGGTTAACTGAAGTCTAGATCGTTGAAATATCTCATTGGGAGTTTATGCTTTGTAATAAAGTGATAATCTAATTAATAATTCTTGGGGTTTGGGTAGGATAGTCCATCTTAATAAGATCATAAATGGTTGGTGGCCCCTTTTGCCTTGCCCAGTGGTAGAGATTTGAGATAGGATTAGGAAGACCTTAGTAACCCAGGCAAGATAACCTTCCTTACTCCATAGAGGTTGAGATAGCTCCAAATGTGCATCTAGGATGGCCAGGATAGGTGCCCAAGTTCCCATTTTTCACAATTGATGACACTCTTTTCCCTACATGTAGGTCCTAGTGCCTTGAGTCTTGATTTGATGTGTTGCCTTTGGAGGTATCGTATTGGATATTTTATGATTTGCATCCTTTCACTTGTTTGTATTGGTCTTCCTTTGGTTGTTAGGTGTCAACCTATATCTATAGTGTGAGTGAGATCTTGTGTCATCTCCTAGCATGGGGGGTGGTTTCTTATGGTTCCACATGGTCAGGTGGTTTGATGCCTTATTCCATTGTGATGTTCTTCATTGGATTCTCTTGCATGGATGTGGATCTTTTGTCTTCTTAGCCTTGGATGGATACTTGTAGCAAATTGATGTACAATTCATATGGTAAATGTATGCAATGGATTCATGATGTAATTGTAATGTGAATGAGAGTTACATTCCTTATTGTAAAAGGATATTGAATTAATGTATATGATAGATGATGTATAAGTAAATATAATGATGTATTGTGAGTATATTTGATATTATTCATTAATGACAATAAAGGCATTAGGTATATTGTTATGTATTTGGTTTAATGTAATACTAGAAATGTGGTAGATCATCTTGAAACCGGATTATGATGTTAGAAATGAATAAGTAAATGGGTGTAAGGAACAGTTGGTTTGGTGCCCTAAACTGAACCAAAAGGATAATGGGTTATGTTAAATTATGCATTGAAAGTTAATGATTCTCATGATATGGAAGATGGTAAGTAATTGGGAAAAATAAAATTGTTGTAATAGATGTTAATGGCTTCTTGATATGGATGTGTTACATGTTGTTGATAGTAAGTAATGACGTTGGAGTACCCTAGGGAAAGTGTAAATGGATATATGTATGTTTTGAGATGGTTACGATTATGATGTTAGTTCTTCTTGTATTATATGATGTTTGGATATGGATATGGTCATGATGTTTTATGTATATATGTGAAGTTAAACTATGATCTTATGTAGTGATGGCTTACTACATTGTATTAGTATATGTTTAATTTTTTTTCTCCATTTGTTAGTTAGTTTAGTTGTTTTCTTTAGGGTATTTTGATGGGCATTACATGTGTTGGACAATTGAGTGTCCCTTTGTGTCAGTTGTGGGTGAATCTGGTTGAGTGGTGATGAAGTGAGTTCTTTCAAACTCCACCTTGTCTTGTAGGAGTCATCTAATCACTTGGTGTCTCAAGACTTGACTCATTTTATCACCTTTTTTCTCAATTATGTCAACTTGGGAATTGGATGGTTATTTTGATTTCATTAAGGGTTTAGTGTTTTTGGGGCTTCAAACTATCCATTTGGGAAGCTCACTGGTTTGAAACAAATGCATGTCATAGGGATAGTAGTGTGAGTTCACCAGTCTGAAGGACTCCAACACAAAAATTGGACACTAGTGTAGGTTCAGGACACCTACATGAGTCACGGATACCAATGCACCATGCCAATGTCCTCCTAGTGTGCTAGTGTCTAGAGGGGACACTTAGTCGCTATTGGGAGCCCTCTTTTGCCAGTTAAGTTTGGGGGTGTTTTTAGGGGCTAAAGAGGTTAGTATGACCCAATTTTGTATATGTTGTGAAGGTAGTAGCATCAAGGATCACTTTGGGGGGTGTTGAGTAGGTTTTGAGTAAGTTTGGGTGGTGTTGGGGGGATCCATTTTCATTTAGGGTTTTGTCAGTCTATCTGTGATACCTAGGACCTAACGGCTTGTCCTGTTTGACGAATCAAACTTGGTAACTTTGGGAATGGTCTTGTGTAATCCTAAAAACCTCTTAGACCTTTTCCTTCTATTTGGGAGACCTTTCCCCTTGTTCATTTGGAGTTTTGAGTGTTTAGTCTTTCGCTTGTGCATTGTCGGTTATCGACATGATTAATGTTACCTTGAGGTGAGCATTTTACTTGTATGCACGAAGACACTTTATTACTTCAATTTTTTTTTTCCAAGCAATTCTTGTGTAATTTTCTCTTATCCATTAGGGTTCCTTAATGGGGAGTTACACTTTTTGTATCCAATTCCAACACTCTAATGCATATAAGTATTTTAACAAAAGATGATCAATTGTTTCATTATCACTTTTGCATAAAACACATCTACTTGAACCATTAATTTAAAGGCTCATTAATCATTCTCCTATCAAAATTATTTTCTATGCCACTATCCATAGGAAAGCTCTTTCTTTTAGAAGAACTGACATATGCCAACATAGAAGGGTTTGCCAACTATTATCTTTTTTTTTTATCATTTTATGCATTGTGTGCCCCATCTTTATAGAATACTTGTTAGACCATGCTCCACACCAAATTATCTCATCATTTTTAATTTGATTATTATTTGTTGACTCAATTTTTTTTTAAGACTTGATTTGGCAACCTTAGGCAATAACAAAAATTTAACATCCTTCCATTTGTTATGCGACCCATCCTCATATTTTTCATCAGTAATATAGTCTTTAACTTTTGGATGATACAAGTCAATGCTTGATTTCACATGTTCTTTTATGCCCTCAATTTCTATTAGTGGTGGTAGGGTTTCCCAAGAATCTCGCCAAAAATACGTTTTTGGTCCATTTCTTATTTTAAATGCTCCATAATTTAATGTCTACTCTCTTAGTGGAACTTTCATATTGCAGATCCACTATTTGAGTTACTAATTGTAAGAAATTTGGTAGGGTCATTATCATCCATATATATTTTCTAAAAAACTTGGCACCATAGCTTGAGAATGTTTTGAAACTTAGATAAGATATAATTGTTTCTAATTTTTAAAATAATTTTAATATGAATTTTTAGAATAGTTTCTATTTTTTATATGAATTTAAAAACTTTGTAAATTTAGTTTAAAAATATTTTTAAAAAGATTGTCTTAAATGTGAATTTAGAAAATTGTCATAATAGATAAAATTAAAAAAATTACATTTAATATTAATAGTTATAATTGATTATCATTTAATTTTAATATATAATATATAATTCTATAATATTTATTATAAATTCATATTAATTTAGAATCTTTTCAAAATAGAATAAAATTACAAATGGGATTATTTTGAATTTATTTTTTTTGTATGAATTTAGAAACAATAAATTTAAGATTTTTTACGTATATCATTAATTTATCATTGTTTTTTAATTTTACATTCATTTATATATATATATTTTTACAATTAATTTTTTTCTTAAAATGTTAAATGACATGCATTGAAATGACCAAATTGTCATGAAAAATGCATGTGACAGGTAGGGGTGACTGCCGAATTCCAGGTCAATACTCTTACATGAGTTAGGCACTTTGCACATTGAGGAAATATTTTGCATGAAGTCTCATGTCTTTCATGTTAAGGAGACTAGTTATTAACATAGTAGTTTATGAATACCACCTTACATGTTGAGTATTGTTTACAGTTGGATTAGTAGGTGAAGTTTGGAGCCATGCATGTTCTTCCTTCTGCAGTTGCATGCATACAATGTATGAAATGATGACACAAAATATTTGGGCATCTAACTTGGTTGTCTATAATTATGTTCTATGTTGGAGTGTTTTGTGGTGTAGATTAATTATTTTAAGATGTATAATTATGTTGTCAAAATTTCTGCAATATTGTGAGACCTCCAAAAGAGCGTAGCTTTGATATTCTATTGTAAATATTGTTGTTGTCAAATAATACAATTGAGTTGAGTTTTTCGGAGTGTTGGTTTCATCAAAAGTTTTTATTTTAATATATTCATTCTGTTATGTTATTTTTGTTTATTGCATATCTATTTTTAATATTTTGAATGTGCATATGAAACTTTGTAGTTGTAAATATATCTTAGAAAAATTTTCAACTACTCTCCTTAGATTGGTGCATGAAGCTTTTTCCACATAATTGGCTTCTTCTCAATGATGTGGGTTTAACTATAGGTGTATCCCTATACCATGTCTTCAAACTCCTAGCTTTTAGTTGTCACGAGATTCAATTATTGAATCCAATCCCATGTTCCAATGTAGTACCCCTGCCCTAACCAATCTCTAATCTGGGTTTAATTTTGGTTAGTTTATCTTAATTTAATGTTATAGTTAGATGTTTGACTTAACGCGTAGCTGTTGATGTGATTTTCACACTAGTTGTATGCAAGTTGTTAGTGTACCTATTTCGTGGTATTAATATCGAGCTAACGCTTTCATTAAATTTTATATATGTATGCATGTATGACTCTTGGTTGCAGGAGATTTCAGGTACAATGCCGCATGAGTGCGAGGTTCGTCTTCACCGGGATTTGCAGGTTTGAGTGTACCTTTTTAATCCTTAGAGTTGGATTAGGTGGTCGTAAGACCCTGGTTGACCTTCGTCGTGCTCAAGTGAGCATCGTCAGTCGTCGTCGGTGTTCCCTTTTTGTTTGGGTTTGCGAGTCGTCTGTTTGGTTGACCTTCTCGGTTTGCGTGCTTGGTGTGTATGGTTAAATTGATTAAGTAGTCCTTAGTAATTATCTTGATTAAATATGCGTTTGTGCATTGAAGATTAATGGGCTAAATTAATCGGGATTTCGTTATGCGATTTTCGTTGATATTGGATTGCTCGTTTTAAATTGGGAGTAAGTTCGATTAAATGTCTGATTTGAATATTAAATGCATTTTATATATGCTGTTGAAAAAGAAAGTTTTGTATTTTATCGCAATAGACTTAATTGTATTCTGTTGGCTTTTGAAATTTGAAAGGTTAAATTGAATTGATTGAGGAAATCGATTTTGGATTTGAAAAGCAAGTCAATTTGTTGTGATAGTTAGAAAGGATTAAATGTTGAGAATTATTTGTAAATAAAAATTTTAAATTCCAAAAATAGAATTTTTGGTCAACTCTTCCATATAACCCAAAATTTGGGGAAAATTGGGGGGATGGACATTTTTGGAGAATTTTTGGTTGGAAGAGAATTTTAGATAAAATTGGGGGTTTTGGGAAGGAAGAAAGTTTTGCTGGATCTGACAGGTGGGCTCTCCTTCAGCTATTCCAAGATTGCGTATGAAGGTAGGATTCTGAATTGTTTTTCTTGTTGCCAAAGAAATTACTGTTCTGGTTGAAAGAAATGATTCTGTTATTGAAAAATCAAGTTGATTGTCCATTATGAGTTTGGCTGGAGATTTTAATTGAGGTGTGTTATTCCTCATTGCTATTTGGGTGTTTGAAACCCTCTGTTATTGAAAAGGATGAAAAACCATCAAGAAAATATGTTTTCAAATGCAGTTCGTTTAATTCGAATTTATAATGAATCGAAATTTTTTTATCAAGCTTTGTAGTGGGCGTTTTGTTTTAGAAGTTCGAACTGTGTTTAAAAGGGAAAGGAAAAACATTTATTTTTATATCGAACTGGGTGTTTGTGACCATTTCCGAACTGTGTGTTAAAAAAAATTTATACATTTTTGTGCTGGGCGTTTTTGTTGTGTTTGAACCTGTGCGTTGTATTATTTTAAATGAAAGTGTGCTGGGCGGAGGTTTTATGTTTAACGAAGCCCTTGGTTGGGGTTTGGAGGGCGGGGAGCGGAGCTCCACCGCTCCTCCTCCCCTCCCCCGCATGTTCCCCTTTCTCCCCCGCTCGTCCCCCCCGCACGTCCCCCTTTATGCTTGCGCGCAGGCTGCTTGTGGCTGCGGCACACTGCGGTGACCGCAGGGGGCGCGGTGGCTGTAGGGCGCCACGGAGCCTGCGCGCACCGCAGTGGCGCCGCCACTCGGGAATCTTCCCTGCGGCTAGGGTTAGGGCACGGCCCGCCCTCGCCTCTCTTATTTTAAATGCGTTTTGTTTTAAAACGTAGTTTATAAAATCATTTTTTTAATGTATTTTTTTTATTAAAAAAAAAAATGCATATGATAGGTAATATCATTTAATGTATGTTATTTTAATGCTGAGTTTTAATTAGTTCTTAATCTTGATTAAGGTGGCGTAATAGTGGTAAATGTTAATTGGATATTGATTAATTTTATAATGGAGTTTATAGGTGAATTAATTATTCAATCTCATTCCTTGACTTATGCTCCCTTCCTGATTAAGTTCTAAAACTGTTAACTTCGCAACTGAATATCGTTGATTATATTCTGATTGATCTTGGATTAATAAATCTAGATCTTACCTTCTAGCTGATTAGAGCATTTGGCTAATTGAGGTAGTATTGTTTAAAAACAAAATAGAGAATAATATGTTATTGGAAAATCGTTGAAATACGATGTAATTACTAACTGATGATGTTAAATATTATCGTAGAACATATCATTTGAGTAATTGAGAAGTAAGTGAAATATTTATCGTTGGGTATTTGAATTTAAACGATATGCTTTGGAAATGATTATCTCCATTTAGATTCTCTTTCTACATTTTTATTTCCGTATTTCGTATAATGCATCTAGGCTTGAGAAGTAATGCGAAACTGTAGAGGTCAGTTTTAGACCGATATGTTAATGATGTTTTGTTGGAGATTTAATATCTTATTTAATTGTTTAATGGTTGTCTGAGTTTATTTAATATGAATTGGTTTAAAAACTCTTTATGGCTTTATATGTCTGTTCGATGTTTTGAACCTTAGAGAGTTAGAAAACCAAAAACAACTTATCCCTTGATGAGGTAGATAACTGTAATATGATTTAGATCTTGTAGAAAACTTGATCGACTTTTAATGATTAGATCAATTCAGAAAGATTGCATCTGTTGAATATTGTCTTATCTGTTTATTGTCTTTGCAAGTTTTATTGCTGTATTCGCTTTTAATTATGAAATGGCAAGAGTGCTTTGTTTGATAGGACCTTGTCGTATGGCATGATTTGGGGTACCTGTTTCAGTCCTCATTCTGAGTTGACTGTAGTTTTGTGGTAGTGTCGTATTTGGTCATATCCTCTTTGTGTGAGTCGAATGACGATTTGTGGTTGACCGTTGTTGGTCAGGTCTCTAGTTAGAGTACCGTCAGTAAGTGTGCATCTTTGAGTCATGTTTGACTAGATGGTTGTTTCTCCTTCTTGAACTCCATTCGTTTGACCATGCCTATTCCTTGGTTTTGAGTTCGTTTGAGTTTAGTCTAGTGTCGTATGGGAAAGTGGCTTTCGATTGGGGGCCGCGCCCAAAGTGGCTGCTGGGTAACCCGTCGAAAGTGCGTCTAATAAGTGATAACCTAATAGTAGATTAGAATGTAATCTCTAAGTAAGATAATGTGCCTCACACATGGGACGAGTGCTATCATAGACTCGACGTGCTGTGAGAAGGCTTGAAATGGCAAACCATCTTCCTTGTCTTCACGAGAGGATGTGTGGGTCCACATGAGGCTTGGATGGGCCGGAAGCTCGGATTAGGTTGCCAGGTTAACCCAGTGTATGGGGCCGGGACCTATGAAGACTTGTCATGGTAACGATACCAGGTTGTGTGATGACACTTGTCCCTACGTTCGCTAGTGTGTTGTCGTTTTGTCCTGTTAGGAGTACCTTTGTGAGTCGTCCCTTTGTCTCTGCCCTTGTGAGTATCGGTTTCATGTTAGACCTTGGGTGGTGATGGCTCAGTTTTATGGATGCTCTTCTGGACCTTTGTATTAGCTTTGATTATGTTCAGCTGGATCCTGTTCTTTTCAGGGATCCATTATGTATTTATGGACCGGTGCGGTCGTGTGTATATTGTTTATATTTCGCCTTGATGGCCGGATTGTAATGGTGTAACCTCTTGTATTCTTAACTTTATTAATTATCAGAGGGGTCTTGCAGTTGAGCAGACCCGGAGATGTAGCCCTTTAGGGGTGAACTCCGAGATCATTATGGTGTTATGTGGTGTATTCTCTTATGGTTCCTTTATTCAGCTTAATCATGTATGAATAGCTTATGTTAGAATGGTTAAGTGGATGAATGGAATTAACTTTAAATGTTTATATGTGGTTCCTTCTTGAATGCCATGTTGATCGAATGCTTAAGTGGTTTAGATGAGATTTATCGTAGATGCATGGTTGTAATCATCTTTTGAAATGCAATAAATTGGAGTATGAAAGAATGTATCTTAGAGCAATGGATTATATTCAGTTGTTGGTTAAGGAGATTAAGTATGCATGAATAGATCTCTTATGTTTATGAGGAAATTCTAGTGTGTTAAAATGTTAGAAGTATGGCTTGTTTTTTTATGAAAAGCTTGAATGAAGATTATGAATAGATCTTATGGATGAGTCCTTGCTTGTGATTTATATTTCCATCTTTTGAAAGAAATTATCCTGTTTAAGAATTATCTCGTTATTAAATAATCAACTTATTGGATTAATTGTGTGAGTTAAGTGAATTGTGAAATTTAAGTAATCTCGTTGGGAAACTCTTTAGGTGTTAGTTGATGTCTTCCGCTATGTAATCTGAATCTTTGATATCTTGTTGTATCTTTATGTGGTGCATCTTTAAAAAAAATAAAATAAAAAATTATTGCACCCTATTCTTGTGTTTTAGCTTAATCCCTTCGGGGTTTCCTGGCGGGGCATTACATTTGGTATCAGAGCCCATGTTGCAAACATTGGGATCTCTGGTGTCGCGTGTGCCCTCTACTTGTGTGAGGTGTATCGACCTTATGTGTATGCTTGTCCTCCTTTTGCATGTGAGTGATTGAGCAAACCTTAACTTGTGTGTAACGTGTGTGTTCACATCTTGTTTTCGCCTCCTTGATGTTGGTGTTTGAGTGTTTATATGTGCATTGTGTGCTTATTGATGTCTTGGTCTACGATTACTCTTATTTTTAAAGAGAGTCATATGTACCTTCCCTTATTGAGTGTTGTACTCTTTAGACTAATCCATTTGGGTTGGTCCGTGCTTGTCTTGAAATTGAGAGTGCGAATTGTGTTTGGTTAAGATTATGATCTAGCTTAGTGTTGTCCACTTGAAGGACTAGTATGGCAATTATTGAATGCTTATTTTGTAGAAGATTAAATGATTATCACCATTCCTCTCTTCTTTCTGGAAATTAAAATGATTAGGATATGAGTAATTATCTTTGAATTGAGTTTCTTGTTTGCAAGAGAAAAGGGTGTGACTTCTTGAACCCTTGTGTGAGCCTTATGTCGCTTATGTTTTTAGATTATTAAAGGGCTATGGGTTTAAAAAAAAATTATTTTACGTGAATGGGAGAAAACTGTATGTGTACGTTTAAAGAATTCTCCATGTGTATGTTGTAGGAGTAGCATGATTAAATTCTACCTTAGTAAGGTGCATTTCTATGCGAATAGTTGAATTATGTGAAACTGCTTGGTTGGTAGAAGAAGTATTAAAAGGGAGCATGTTGTTGTAGCTTCGAGAGAGTATGAATGTGTTCCCCGAAAGATTGTTTTATGTGTTCTTCCGAGAGATTGTCTTATGTGTTTCATTAAACCAGTTTGATTGAAGATTTATTTTAGCAATTGCTCCATTGAACTCGCTTTTGGGTATAAGTAATTACCTTAATGTGTTTAGAAAGTGCAAATGAAAAGTTTGTTTGATGTGCATGCATTAATATGTTTTATTTGGTTAATAGCTCCTTGCTTATCTTTGATCGTAATGTGATCTTCTCTAATAGGTTGCAAATTATGACATGTGTCTATATTGTATCAGTATAAGTGAGTGTTCTTAAGAGGTCTTGCATTAGCGAAAAGATTGCCTCTCTTGATCTCTATTTTGTTTGGAAAACTAGAACATCTTGTTGCAACCATAATTATTGGAAATGTTTTGATAGGCTGATTGTCATCCTTCTATCGATAGCGAAATGAAAACCGTGTAATTGAAATGATAGGCTTATAGTGAGAAATTTTATATTATAGCGTGATCTTGATTGATCTTGTGTTTTTGTAGGAAATGGTTTGGTTATCAAACTCTCTTTCCCTTCTCTTTGCCTAATCATAAGATTCTTAGAAATGATATTAAAGAGTGCATTGATCTAAATAGAATGCTTATAAAACATGTGAAATTGTATGTTGCCTTTTGGCTTCGCGAGTGATAGATGGAAGTCTTAAGCTTTAGAAAAGAATTTGCTTAGCTAGTATTTTAGTTATGGATGCTTAGTGAAATTTGAGAAAGATATAGGAATGATGTTATTTCCTTATATAATTGTGAATTGTTAATAATTTCAGTACTTGAATCTAGAGTAAACTTGATTTAGTTATTTATGTAGAAAGCATAATTGAAATCTTCCTTGTATAGATGTTAGCGTACTGAAAAGTACTCCTCGTAAATGTGACTAAACCAGTACTGGTGTATTTGTGTGTGTTGTAAGAAACCAGTGCTTATTATGTTGTGCCCATGGGTTGGTGAAGTAATCAACCATGGAGGATATGTTGCTTATGAGTATGGGAAACCATACTGTTTATGTGCTGTTGCTTATTTGTTTCCCTATTGAGTACCAAACCTCGGGTTGTGGGTAACTCAGTATGTTAAGGGGTAGTATTCGAAGTAACCGTTCCTTGAATAGTATGGATTGGCGTACAAGTAATGTCGGCGCGAAGCGACGTTAGCTTCTCTACTTCGAGGAATGATATAGTTGTACTACTAAACTGTATCAAGGTGTACTCAATACTTTCCCTTTGATGAATCTATTGATAGGTTTATGTGTGTCAGCCTATTCTCTTCCTTTATTTGAGCATATGGATGGTGATTCTTGTGTATAGTGATGGTTTATTTGGAGGATCCTTTGCCTTGTCTTCATGAAAGGTAGGTTTATTCACATGTGCTGCCAGTTGTTATGTGCTGGTGGGCATGTGGGTGGACCCTAGTCATGTATACCTCTGACTTACGGCGAGTATCCTTCTAGATACATCGCTATGCGAGATGTGACCTGCGCGTGCTTTTTCCACGAGGTACACTACCATGAGGGATACGTCCATTGTGTGTTTTCTCCACTTGGGGTATTGCCATGCCACGTGACGACGTGATGCAGGGTGATGTCGAGGTGCACACCGCCATGCCATGTGGGTAGTGTGACTATGTCGCACCACATGATGAGCTACTGCAATAGCTAGTCAGTTGTTCCTTCCTTCCTCGTTGGTGGCTAGATGTTAGTCACATAGTGATGTTATGTGCAGTTGTGATATTCTTTATATTTCTTTGGGGATCAGCAACTTATTTTACCTTGACTTTGAAGGTTTGGCCACGATCTTGTGATCTTTTGCACTTTTGATTTGGTGTTGCAATTCCGGATTATTTTCTTACCTTACTGTTGGAATTGAGGATTTATTATCTTTATTCATCTGTACTTTGGTGGCTAAACTGGTTTATCCTTATTGTTTTCGGATGCTGGTCTTGTGTCGAGACGTGAAATTCCTCTCCAAAGACGTGTGATACGGATTTGGTAGAGTGTGTGCGAGGAAGTTGATGTAGGGAACCTTGAGGATGGGGGTATGTGAGGCTGTGTTGCAGCTAGTAACCACTACCTACCTATGTGTGGTGACTATCTCTTGGAGGCTAACCACCTTGTTCAACAAGGGATATTCACAGAGGTCTTGTATGGAAGGTAGCACTGCTATGGTGTGCCTAGCACCATCGAGCCCTTGAGTGAGATATTGGATATTTATGATCATATTGTTGTTCTGAGATCAGGCATAGAGATGCTGATCATGCATGTTATCTTTGACCGAGCATTAGACATGCTCACATGTGGCCTTTTCTGTTATGCATTCTAGTTATGTGGATGGTTATTAATTGTATCCTGGAGTAAATTGTGTTAACTTGTCACTATGTTATGGGACATAGTCTTTGAAAAGGTTTTTATATGCCTGGCAAGTGTAATCAATTGAGTTATTTATGTTGCTCTTATTTCATGAAAGTTAATTTGGTTGTAAAAATTGAGATTTAAGCCAGTTCTATGTTATAAAATCTTATGATAAAGATGGATTGGTAAAGGAAATTGATCTTGATAGCATGTTTTCTGGTCATGTTTGATAGATGAATATGGTAATTGTTGTTTACCCCTTTGTAATGTTTTAATTTGGTGTAATGAAAGGAATAAAATTCTTGTTTCTCTGCTACGATTGTGGATAATTCCTAGAATATTTTAAGGAATGTATGGTTTTAGATGTATCTTGCCAATGGATAATGGCGTTTGTAAAGGATTTTGCAATAATATTTCATTTGATTATGGAAATATTTCTATGTGCAATTTGATCTTTGTTGAATGAGTTTCAGGGCTGATGCGTACGACATGTTCTCCATCTAGCCTTACGACTTCCAGGAGTAAGTCGGAACCTAGGGGGGAAGAATGTAGTACCCCTGCCCTAACCAATCTCTAATCTGGGTTTAATTTTGGTTAGTTTATCTTAATTTAATGTTATAGTTAGATGTTTGACTTAACGCATAGCTGTTGATGTGATTTTCACACTAGTTGTATGCAAGTTGTTAGTGTACCTATTTCGTGGTATTAATATCGGGCTAACGCTTTCACTAAATTTTATATATGTATGCATGTATGACTCTTGGTTGCAGGAGATTTCAGGTACAATGCCGCATGAGTGCGAGGTTCGTCTTCACTGGGATTTGCAGGTTTGAGTGTACCTTTTTAATCCTTAGAGTTGGATTAGGTGGTCGTAAGACCCTGGTTGACCTTCGTCGTGCTCAAGTGAGCATCGTCAGTCATCGTCGGTGTTCCCTTTTTGTTTGGGTTTGCGAGTCGTCTGTTTGGTTGACCTTCTCGGTTTGCGTGCTTGGTGTGTATGGTTAAATTGATTAAGTAGTCCTTAATAATTATCTTGATTAAATATGCGTTTGTGCATTGAAGATTAATGGGCTAAATTAATCGGGATTTCGTTATGCGATTTTCGTTGATATTGGATTGCTCGTTTTAAATTGGGAGTAAGTTCGATTAAATGTCTGATTTGAATATTAAATGCATTTTATATATGCTGTTGAAAAAGAAAGTTTTGTATTTTATCGCAATAGACTTAATTGTATTCTGTTGGCTTTTGAAATTTGAAAGGTTAAATTGAATTGATTGAGGAAATCGATTTTGGATTTGAAAAGCAAGTCAATTTGTTGTGATAGTTAGAAAGGATTAAATGTTGAGAATTATTTGTAAATAAAAATTTTAAATTCCAAAAATAGAATTTTTGGTCAACTCTTCCATATAACCCAAAATTTGGGGAAAATTGGGAGGATGGACATTTTTGGAGAATTTTTGGTCGGAAGAGAATTTTGGATAAAATTGGGGGTTTTGGGAAGGAAGAAAGTTTTGCTGGATCTGACAGGTGGGCTCTCCTTCAGCTATTCCAGGATTGCGTATGAAGGTAGGATTCTGAATTGTTTTTCTTGTTGCCAAAGAAATTACTGTTCTGGTTGAAAGAAATGATTCTGTTAGTGAAAAATCAAGTTGATTGTCCATTATGAGTTTGGCTAGAGATTTTAATTGAGGTGTGTTATTCCTCATTGCTATTTGGGTGTTTGAAACCCTCTGTTATTGAAAAGGATGAAAAACCATCAAGAAAATATGTTTTCAAACGCAGTTCGTTTAATTCGAATTTATAATGAATCGAATTTTTTTTATCAAGCTTTGTAGTGGGCGTTTTGTTTTAGAAGTTCGAACTGTGTTTAAAAGGGAAAGGAAAAACATTTATTTTTATATCGAACTGGGCGTTTGTGACCATTTCCGAACTATGTGTTAAAAAAAATTTATACATTTTTGTGCTGGGCGTTTTTGTTGTGTTCGAACCTGTGCGTTGTATTATTTTAAATGAAAGTGTGCTGGGCGGAGGTTTTATGTTTAACGAAGCCCTTGGTTGGGGTTTGGAGGGCGGGGAGCGGAGCTCCACCGCTCCTCCTCCCCTCCCCCGCACGTTCCCCTTTCTCCCCCGCTCATCCCCCCCGCACGTCCCCCTTTATGCTTGCGCGCAGGCCGCTTGTGGCTGCGGCACACTGCGGTGACCGCAGGGGCCGCGGTGGCCGCAGGGTGCCGCGGAGCCTGCAGGCACCGCAGTGGCGCCGCCACTTGGGAATCTTCCCTGCGGCTAGGGTTAGGGCACGGCCCGCCCTCGCCTCTCTTATTTTAAATGCGTTTTGTTTTAAAACGTAGTTTATAAAATCATTTTTTTTTATGTATTTTTTTTATTAAAAAAAAAAAATGCATATGATAGGTAATATCATTTAATGTATGTTATTTTAATGCTAAGTTTTAATTAGTTCTTAATCTTGATTAAGGTGGCGTAATAGTGGTAAATGTTAATTGGATATTGATTAATTTTATAATGGAGTTTATAGGTGAATTAATTATTCAATCTCATTCCTTGACTTATGCTCCCTTCCTGATTAAGTTCTAAAACTGTTAACTTTGCAACTGAATATCGTTGATTATATTCTGATTGATCTTGGATTAATAAATCTAGATCTTACCTTCTAGCTGATTAGAGCATTTGGCTAATTGAGGTAGTATTGTTTAAAAACAAAATAGAGAATAATATGTTATTGGAAAATCGTTGAAATACGATGTAATTACTAACTAATGATGTTAAATATTATCGTAGAACATATCATTTGAGTAATTGAGAAGTAAGTGAAATATTTATCGTTGGGTATTTGAATTTAAACGATATGCTTTGGAAATGATTATCTCCATTTAGATTCTCTTTCTACATTTTTATTTCCGTATTCCGTATAATGCATCTGGGCTTGAGAAGTAATGCGAAACTGTAGAGGTTGGTTTTAGACCGGTATGTTAATGATGTTTTGTTGGAGATTTAATATCTTATTTAATTGTTTAATGGTTGTCTGAGTTTATTTAATATGAATTGGTTTAAAAACTCTTTATGGCTTTATATGTCTGTTCGATGTTTTGAACCTTAGAGAGTTAGAAAACCAAAAACAACTTATCCCTTGATGAGGTAGATAACTGTAATCTGATTTAGATCTTGTAGAAAACTTGATCGACTTTTAATGATTAGATCAATTCGGAAAGATTGCATCTGTTGAATATTGTCTTATCTGTTTATTGTCTTTGCAAGTTTTATTGTTGTATTCGCTTTTAATTATGAAATGGCAAGAGTGCTTTGTTTGATAGGACCCTGTCATATGGCATGATTTGGGGTACCTGTTTCAGTCCTCGTTCCGAGTTGACTGTAGTTTTGTGGTAGTGTCGTATTTGGTCATATCCTCTTTGTGTGAGTCGAATGACGATTTGTGGTTGACCGTTGTTGGTCAGGTCTCTAGTTAGAGTACCGTCAGTAAGTGTGCATCTTTGAGTCGTGTTTGACTAGATGGTTGTTTCTCCTTCTTGAACTCCATTCGTTTGACCATGCCTATTCCTTGGTTTTGAGTTCGTTTGAGTTTAGTCTAGTGTCGTATGGGAAAGTGGCTTTCGATTGGGGGCCGCGCCCAAAGTGGCTGCTGGGTAACCCGTCGAAAGTGCGTCTAATAAGTGATAACCTAATAGTAGATTAGAATGTAATCTCTAAGTAAGATAATGTGCCTCACACATGGGACAAGTGCTATCATAGACTCGACGTGCTGTGAGAAGGCCTGAAATGGCAAACCATCTTCCTTGTCTTCACGAGAGGATGTATGGGTCCACATGAGGCTTGGATGGGCCGGAAGCTCAGATTAGGTTGCCAGGGTAACCCAGTGTATGGGGTCGGGACCTATGAAGACTTGCCATGGTAACCATACCAGGTTGTGTGATGACACTTGTCCCTACGTTCACTAGTGTGTTGTCGTTTTGTCCTGTTAGGAGTACCTTTGTGAGTCGTCCCTTTGTCTCTGCCCTTGTGAGTATCGGTTTCATGTTAGACCTTGGGTGGTGATGGCTCAGTTTTATGGATGCTCTTTTGGACCTTTGTATTAGCTTTGATTATGTTCAGCTGGATCCTGTTCTTTTCAGGGATCGTTTATGTATTTATGGACCGGTGCGGTCGTGTGTATATTGTTTATATTTCGCCTTGATGGCTGGATTGTAATGGTGTAACCTCTTGTATTCTTAACTTTATTAATTATCAGAGGGGTCTTGCAGTTGAGCAGACCCGGAGATGTAGCCCTTTAGGGGTGAACTCCGAGATCATTATGGTGTTATGTGGTGTATTCTCTTATGGTTCCTTTATTCAGCTTAATCATGTATGAATAGCTTATGTTAGAATGGTTAAGTGGATGAATGGAATTAACTTTAAATGTTTATATGTGGTTCCTTCTTGAATGCCATGTTGATCGAATGCTTAAGTGGTTTAGATGAGATTTATCGTAGATGCATGGTTGTAATCATCTTTTGAAATGCAATAAATTAGAGTATGAAAGAATGTATCTTAGAGCAATGGATTATATTCAGTTGTTGGTTAAGGAGATTAATATGCATGAATAGATCTCTTATGTTTATGAGGAAATTCTAGTGTGTTAAAATGTTAGAAGTATGGCTTGTTTTTTTATGAAAAGCTTGAATGAAGATTATGAATAGATCTTATGGATGAGTCCTTGCTTGTGATTTATATTTCCATCTTTTGAAAGAAATTATCCTGTTTAAGAATTATCTCGTTATTAAATAATCAACTTATTGGATTAATTGTGTGAGTTAAGTGAATTGTGAAATTTAAGTAATCTCGTTGGGAAACTCTTTAGGTGTTAGTTGATGTCTTCCGCTATGTAATCTGAATCTTTGATATCTTGTTGTATCTTTATGTGGTGCATCTTTAAAAAAATAATAAAAAAAAATTATTGCACCCTATTCTTGTGTTTTAGCTTAATCCCTTCGGGGTTTCCTGGCGGGGCATTACATCCAATTTCTATCTCTCTATTGCAACATCAATGTGACCAAAGTCCACCTTGAGTCAATTTTAAGGTAATACCTAATTCCTCTCAAACATATTTTCAACATATGTTTATTTCCGATCTCAGGTAATTTGTAACACCTCGCCAAAGAACTATATCTAACATAATTACCAATTAACCATAGGATTAATTGTTTCTAATTAAGAATTAATACAAGAGACATGAGTGTAGACACTTAAAAATAATTATTTTAATTATTATTTTTAATTCCTCACATAATTAATTAATTAATTATGTTAATTAAAATTCTTCTCAATATTAATTAAATATAATTAATATTGTCACTATAGCATATGATTGATTTATTTAATAAATCAATCCCTTTCTTTATTCTTCTAAAAAATCAAATCTTCACAAATCTTCCTCTTAGATAATTAATTTCAATTAATTAGTTAACCTACATGATTCGTACAAATCATCTTCTTAATTCATCATTAACCTAATAAATTCTTCTAGAAACTCCCTAAACTCACTTAACATTATTCTTTTAGTCAAATTCTCCTACAAATATAAATCCCACCTAACATTTCCTCTAATTCCCCTCCTAATGAGTCGTTAATGGCTAATCATCATGATTAGCCACAAAGTCAACTCTTTGTCCTTTCATCCAGCCACTAGCTTTAAATGCTCTTTTTCTAGATGAATGTAAGATTTTCGAAATCTTACATTCCTCTAGGCATTTCCCTCTCCCAAGGAATTTTTAATTCCTTTTAATTCTTCTAATCCCCATAATATCCATTTTAGGAGAATTTTTAATTCCTCCAATGCATCTTGTAGAGTGTGGAGATATGAAATGCCTTTAAGGCATATTTCTTGGTCTCCACACCCTCTCTTGCACCTTGTGTGACCTCACAAGTAAATCTTAGCCGTTCATCTCGAATTCATCCTAGCCATCCGTTTTCCTCTCCTCTTCCTATAAAATAGGGTTCCATCCCTTCATTCAAAACATCTTGAAATTCAGTAAGCTGATGCTGCCCTTTTGAGCCCAGGAAATCATTTTGGCAACTTGATCATCTCATCCTTATCATTTGTGCACAATATTGGAGAGCCATCCACATCCAGCAATCAAAGGAGCACATCAAGGGGCGCCTTCACTTCATCAAGCTCAATCCGAAGGAGAAGGTAAAATAGCAAGGTGAAATGGTCTTTTTTATAATATTTTAGCATTCTGCATGTTTATTTCGTTATGTTTTGATCAGTTTACCTTACAAATTTCTATTTTTCCCTCTTCATTTTGGCACGCCCGGTGGGACTCACGTCCCTGAGAACTAATGTTATTGTTTTTTTTTAAAGGTTTTTATGAGTTGTGAGATGCAGGTTCCAGAATAGCGCGACTGCAGAAAAAATAAAATAAAATATATATATATATATATATATATATATATATATATATATATATATATATCTTTTTCGCATGTTCCAGAATCGTGGCTCTGCATTTCTGCGCAATAGCTCCTCCTTATTCTGTTCTGTTTCTGTTGCAGCACGACAGCTCTGTTATCTGATTTGTTATTTGATTTGTTGTCTATTCTGTTTTAGTATAATCTGTGCGAAAGTAGGAGAGTAAGCTCTTGTCTATATAGACAATCAGAAATCCAGACTTTTCACTTTTCTATTCTGTTTAGCACGACTGTATGCTCTGACTGCAGGAAAGTGTGAAAATAGGAGAGTATGCTCTTGTCTATCTAGATAATCAGAAATCTGGACCTTTGACACTTTTCTATCTGTGTAGTGCTACTATCTGCTTTGTTAATCTGTCTGAAAATTGTAGGCGCTAACTGTAGTCTGCATTTAATTTATTTATTTCCTGTTATCTGCTCTGTTTAAATATAGTCTGTCCGCCTGCAGGAAAGTGTGAAAGTAGGAGAGTGTGCTCTTGTCTATCTGGACAATCAGAAATCTGGACCTTTGACATTTTTATTTTATTCTGTTTAGTGAGACAATTCGTTCTATTAAATCTAGGGTTTCTGTCTGCTCTGTTAAATCTAGGGTTTCTGTTTTGTTAAATTTAGGGTTTCTGTTCTGTTAAATTTAGGTTTTTTGTTCCGTTTCTGTCTGCTCTGTTAAATCTAGGGTTTTTGTTTTGTTAAATTTAGGGTTTCTGTACTGTTAAATTTAGGGTTTCTGTTTCGTTAAATCTAGGGTTAAAAAAAGTAAAATTTTTTCTGTTTTTTCGTCATATCTTCTTTATCTTGACTCCATTTCCCTTCAAACTTCACCATATTCTCTACATTGCCATTTTCCATATTTTCTTCCTTGAAGGCCTTATCTCAAAAATCCACTTTTTGAAGCCCAAAATCCCATATTTCTCTATTTTTAGGGTTTGCCATAACTTCTTCCCTTTTCATCCAATCACCTCCAAATTTTTCCATATTATCCATCTTCAACTTTTGCTTCTTTGTCCCTCTTGGACAAATTTTCCCATTCCTTCATCTCTCCTCCAAAATCCCCATTTTTTTGCTTGCATCTCCCTCAGAAAGTGGTAAAAACCTAGTCAAACCCCATTTACCCATCAAAGCTTTCTTCAAATCCACATTTGTCATTAGTAAAAAAGTTTTTATTCATGTTTTTCTATTTATTCCCAAAAAATTAAAAAAAATTAATATTTTTGTCATTTTTTTGATTTTTTGCAGGACGCTTGTTGAAGACTATTTTTCCAAACTACTAATCAAGTTGTTTTGCAGGACGCTTTTTGAAGACTCCATTTTTCAAACTACTAATCAAGTGGTTTTGCAGGTTGCCTAGCTGATTCAACCAAATATTGTACATTTATTTAAATTAGGCACCTAGATATTAATTAAAATGGAATGAACCATTGTCTTATGTGTCTTTAAGAAAAGCGTAAAGGTAGGAAAGTATGCTCTCGTCTTATTAGATGATCAGAAATCCAGACCCTCCAACCTTTTCTTGTTTGATTGTGTGTTTATCTCTAGCGGGCCTACCCTCCCAACTTGCTCTTTGAGAAGGTAAGAGGGGAACGACCCAAGTGAGTACACCCGGACCTGGGGTTCCCAACTCACTATAATAAATAGGCCATTGACTACGAAAGGGTTAATGGTTGGGGCTATATGAGAGTTCACTCTCACATTGGGTGCTTAGTAGGATCCTAGAGATCTCAATCATGCTTGCGTGACTACTAAGTTCTTGGTGCTTTGTTGGGCTATAGGCCTCAATTGCGCTTGCGCAACTTCGAAGGGTAGCTCCTAACGGGAAGACTTACTAAACACCTTGTTCATAGTGGCCAAAAACCCTCTAGTCATTGGTGCAAGAGGTCGGACCTCTGAAGCGGCCCATATTCTTACGGCCCTTAGTAGAGACACAAAGTTCGCCATGAAGAGTTTTCATGGGAATTGATGCTTGGCTGCCCTGAGAAGTGAGTGCCGTGGAGGGGAGCCAGTGGGGTCAAGCATCTAAGTGTCCGCTCTGGGTAAGCGTAGATGGGAAACCAATTAGGATTCAATGACTATTGTCCTTGCCAGCCTTAAGAATGTTGTATATGAGCATGAGTGTCTTTGAGATAATATGCATTTAATCATTGTGTTTGCTTTGTTTGATACATACTTGCCAAGAGTAGACTAAAAACACATCACTATCCCAAAAAAAAAAACTTTGCAAAAATATTTGTCAAGACACAAACAAATTGTCCAAGTTATTACCCACACCAAGTTCAAAATTGCGTCAAAACTCCATCCGTCCCATTTTTCATAAGCCTAAGAGAGAAGCTAAGAGTTTATCCTCTATGTCAACATTCAAATTTGTCCCTTGAAACACCTACTATCATCTAAATCAGGGTGGTCATATCCCTTCATACAACTTGCCATTTAAATAGATCCTTCATGTTCATGCCAAAGACAACCTAGTCATCAAGTTTTCTTCTAAACCATCACTACCATACCTTCTTCATCAATCATCCTCAAATTTCTTAAGTCCTTTCATCCTCAAATTTCTTAAGTCCTTTCATCACAAATTTCTTACTCAAATTTCTTAAGTCCTTTCATCACAAATTTCTTAAGTTCTTTCATCCACAAATTTCTTAAGTCCTTCCATCACAAATTTCTTAAGTCCTTTCATCCATAAATTTCTTAAGTCCTTTCATCACAAATTTCTTAATTCTTTTCATCCTCAAATTTCTTAAGTCCTTTCATCACAAATTTCTTAAGTCCTTTCATCCTCAAATTTCTTAAGTCCTTTCATCCTCAAATTTCTTAAGTCTTTTCATCACAAATTTCTTAATTCTTTTCATCCTCAAATTTCTTAAGTCCTTTCATCATAAATTTCTTAAGTTCTTTCATCCTCAAATTTCTTAAGTCCTTTCATCACAAATTTCTTAAGTCCTTTCATCACAAATTTCTTAAATCCTTTCATTCTCAAATTTCTTAAGTCCTTTCATCACAAGTTTCTAAAATCCTTCCATCACAAATTTTCTAAGTCATTTCATCACATTTTTCTTAAGTCTTTTCATCACAAATATCGTGTATGGTCGCAACTCGATCCCAAAAGAAAAAGATGGCTGATCAACAATATGGCATGCCAGACATTGGTGTCCTATATGAAGATCCCATGCAAGATCATACACAAAGTGGGCAACCAAGTGATCAAGATCAAAGCCAAAATATTGACATGGTTAACCAAGATGAACTTTGTCCGGAAGTGCAAACTTTCCTAGCAGATTCTTATAACCAAGAGATGGTAGAAAAGTTTATTAAACACAATCCTACTGCACTTCTGAAAACTCTTCTTGAACATGGAGCTCAACTTCCACCTGAATTTAATAGATCCTCTCTTGTCCAACAACCACAAGGAGACCTCGCTCCCACACAAAGTGCTGCACCTACTATTCAAACTCAATCAATTGCAGCCCCATCAATCATCCAAGCCCAATCAATGCCACCCGTGACACCTCCCACCATGATCTCCATCCCACCTTCTTCCTCCTTACCATCCATACCACTATCAAATCCAATCTCATCCATTCTCCAACAAACTTCTATACCACCTCCTTCTATTCAACCACATATTTCTATTCCACAAACTTCTCTTTCTCCCAACAATGTCGCAAATTTTATCCAGACCGCATTCAATCCCGTCACAACAGTTGGCGGATCACAACCAACTATCACACGAACCCCAGCAACATCGGTCATCACATCCCACGTTCCCACTTCCTCATCATATCAATATATTGGTGGTGGTGCACCTTCTTTAGTTCATCCAATGCTTGGGGCAGATACAATTCATCAATATCAAAGTCCACAACAAGACCTCATCAAGGAAATTCAAGACATGAATAATATCATCAAAAACATGAAAGAAAACACTAATAAAAGGAAAGCTTACTCATTCGAAGAGTTTTGCCCTTGTCCTTATGACCCATCTATATCAGTTGCACCGTATCCCCCGGGATTTGAGATCCCTAAATTCACCAAGTATGAAGGCAAAGGAGACCCCCGCGACCATGTCCGCGAATTCCACATCTTATGCCAAGAAGTCTCCTATAGTGACCTTTATCTTCGCAGACTCTTTCCCAAGAGTCTCATGGGAGACGCCTTGGCATGGTTCTCATCTTTACCATGAGGTTCCATTGTCTCTTTTCCAGACTTGGCAGAAAAATTTGTGGCCCACTATGCATACAACATGGGTAATGATGTTTCTATGATGGACCTATGTAATACAAAACAAAGGCCTGGAGAAACCTTCACCAATTTCCTACAAAGATGGCGACATCTTATCAAAAAATTCCAGTGGGACATGCCAGAACAACATCAAATTGAACTATTTCAAAAGAACTTGGTGCCTGAACTTTCAAGACCTTTAATATCTCAATGTATCAAATCCTTCCAAAAATTGACCGATAAGGGCCTCGCCCTCGAACGTGTCTTGTTGGAGGAAGGAACCTTGAAACATTACCAGAAGTCATCACAAAGTTCTTCCTCTTATCATAATGACAAGCCAAAATTCTGGGCTAAAAATAAAAACATGATCAATGATGGTGTAATTGATGTGAAGCGGGTCCAAACCGTGGCCACTCCCCCAAAATCCACCACCAATATTCATCAATTCAACAATCAAAATAATTCAAATCAATCTCAAAAACCTCACAACAATGTCTCAATCCAAGGACGACCACCCCGATCGAATAACAGGACTCCAAGAGATTTCACTCCTCTTGCTGAGCCTATTGAAGTGGTGTTTCAAAAACTTGTCCAAGCAGGTATAGTGGTTTTTCCAATCACTCGCCCGTTTGATCCCAATCAACCTAAACCAAGATGGTATAATGAAAATGAGTATTGTGAATACCATCATATCAAGGGACATGATACACAAAAGCGTATGAAACTAAAGATCTACATACAAGATCTCATTGATAGAGGTGAGATTGAGGTAGCAAATGCAAAACCTAGTAATAACAATGACAAACTCAAAATGTACCAAGAACCCTTCCCAAAGCATGATAAAGGAAAAGGCTCATCATCTAACGTAATGGATTATGACTATGCTAATCACGTAACCGGTTTTGACTTTTTAGTAAGTCGCATTGAACCTGCAAACAATCATGTCAATGTCATAACCATCCAAGGAGTTAATCCTCCTCCTTCCCAAAGCAGACCAAACCCGGCTAGAATAGTCATTCAAGGTGCCACGCCTTCCACCTCCCATTTCTAGAATGACTGTAATGCAACTACATGCCGAGGAAGAGTCACCATCCAAGGAGTTCCTCCCCCACCAAACCCTCCACCCATGTCTTCCACCCGCCGATATGACCTCCTTGATCAACTTGGGAAGACACCCGCGCAGATCTCCATTTTGGAACTTCTCAAGACTTCTCCAGTCCATAAATAAATTTTAGAACAAGCCCTTCTCCAATCACGTGTTCCTGATAACATCAATGCCACCCAATTTAAAACCCTCATTGGAAACCTTGTTGCCCAACAACACATTGTATTTAACTCCAAAGATGCTCCCACAGATGAGGACCATAACAAACCTTTGCACATCGAAGCTCTCATCCACAAGCACAAGGTCAAATGTATCCTGATAGACGGTGGATCCGGGCTTAATCTGTGTACATACAAATTGATAAAATAATTGGGACTTTCTGAGGATCTGATAGACACATCAGGAAGGATCACACTAAAGGCATATGATGATGTAAAAAGAATTTCAAAGGGCGTGATCACCTTACCTCTCCAAGTGGGCCCCATTACAATTGAAACCCCTTGCCAAGTACTAGATCTTGATCTCCCCTACAACATTCTCCTCGGGAGGCCATGGATTCATTCCTTGGAGGCCGTACCCTCCACCTATCACCAATGCATCAAATTCCCCTATAATGGAAGAGTGATCACTATCAAATGTGATCCCCAACCTTTTCAATATTGAAAACTATTAGAGGGGAAGCATCTGTATCATTGCCCACTAAATAGACCTTCGCCAATGCTTCCATCTGACACATCAAATGTTGCCTCCACATCATCCCAACCAAATAATCAAATCAAGATCTTGGATAATGGCTGTGGAGAATACAAATTGGAGGACGTCTTATTAATAGGAAACCTCCCTCTCTCTCCTAAGTCATTTGGCAAACCAAAAGAGCTAAAAAAGGACTCGAAACCAGTCATGCAATGCCAAAACACCACCTTCCAGCAATGGGGCCCACTTGATAACGAGAACCTCGAAGCAGATATCTCTTCATGGCTGTACCGGGAAGAGGACAATGATCCAACAAGAATATCCAAAGAAATGTATCCAAAAGCATTTGCCATAGTTGAAAAAATGGGTTACAAAGGACATGGTCTGGGACCAGAGGAGAAAGGAAGAAAAGCACCCATAAATCCCATCTCCTACAGATACAACAGAGGCTTGGGGTACACCCCGGTGCCTGAGATTACTATCGCTGGTGCCCCTTCTAGTCCTTCTTTGGATATCGAAAGCGCTGACGAAGAGGAATTCCATGAAATGCCTTATGAATACGAGAAAGATACCTTCTTCGATGCTTACATCAATACCATCACCCCCGTAACCCCTCCCACTTCACATGAGCTACATCTTGTCCATCCTGAACTCATTGATTGGGGCCAATGAGACAAACCCAATTTAGATATCTGCGTCGATGATAATGCTCTCATTGCTCTCCTAACAACACAAAATATGGAAGACGGTAATAGAATTGAGGGTATTCAACTACACGAAAAAGGATACTTTGGTAGTCAAGTCAATGCCCTTATCCACAAAAAAGATAATAAAAGAAAAAGATATGATTTCCTATGTGAAAATCGCCCTGAGGCGCCTTTGGATGAACAAGAAATAAAAACAAAGGGCATATCTGAAAGTGAAAACCTGGAAAAGGCACTTGATGATGAGGGATTTGACCTCCCTACCATTGGTTACCTTCCACAGGACAAATCAAATTTGTTGATAGAAGAAATAGACAACATCAACATGGGCACTGAAGTCATTCCAAAAAATGTGCTCATTGCCAAATCCCTCACCGAAATCAAGAAACAAGACTTCATCAACTTCCTTACAGAGGTTAAAATCAATTTTGCATGGTCCTATTTCGATATGCCAGGGTTGGATCCTGCCTTGGTGGTTCACAATCTCGCCGTCCGCCTAGATGCAAAACCTGTAAAACAAAAACTCTGCAAAATGCACCCGCATATTGCTCTCTTGGTCGAGGCAGAACTTCAAAAGTTGTTAGACGCAGAATTTATCAAACCCATAGACTATGCTGAATGGGTCTCCAACATTGTGCCTGTCAGCAAACTTGCTGGGGGCATCCGCATTTGCACAGATTTCCGAGATCTAAATATAGCTTGTCCTAAAGATGATTTCCCGCTCCCAAACATAGATATGATTGTGGATCTTACAGCAGGACATGAAATGCTATCGCTAATGGATGGGTTTTCTGGATACAACCAAATCAGGATAGCAGATGAGGATCAACATAAAACTGCATTCACAACACCATGGGGTACTTTCTATTACCGGGTCATGCCTTTTGGCCTTAAAAATGCTGGAGCTACATATCAACGGGCAATGACAACAATTTTTCATGACCTCTTGCACAAAATTATGGAGGACTATGTGGATGATCTGCTAGGCAAATCCAAGACAAGACAAGAGCACATCCCTATTCTAAAACAGATCTTTGAAAGATTGGAAAAATACAAGCTGTGCCTAAATCCTAAAAAAGTGTGTGTTTGGCGTCACATCGGGAAAACTACTAGGATTCATTGTTTCCCGCAGAGGCATTGAGGTTGATCCCGCAAAAGTAAAAGCTATTATGGAAATGCCTCCGCCAAAAACTCTCAGACAACTACGCAGTCTCCAGGGAAAACTCCAGTCTGTCAGGCGTTTCATTTCACAGCTAGCCGACAAGTGCCATCCATTTGCACATTTGTTACGAAAAGACACAAAATTTAAATGGGATTGCCTCTGTCAAAAGGCCTTTGAAAAATTAAAAGAATATCTAGCATCACCTCCAGTTTTGATGCCACCTACCCTTGGAAAACCCCTCATTTTGTACATATGTGCTACTATAGTGGCATTGGGGGCATTGCTGGCGCAAACAGATGATCAAGGGAAGGAACACGCCATTTACTACATCAGTCGGACATTAGTAGGATATGAACTCAACTACACCCCCATTGAAAGAGCATGTTTGGCATTAGTATTCAGCACACAGAAACTACGAAACTATATGCTAAACAACAAGACAAAATTAATTGCTAAAATTGATCCACTTAAATATCTCCTGTCAAAAGCTGCTCTCATTGGCAGAACGGCTAAATGGGTCATGCTCTTAAGCGAGTTTGACATTGAATATGTGGATAGAAAGGAAATCAAGGGACAAGTCATTGCAGATCAACTGGCTGAAGCTCCACTTCCAGGCGACCATCCTCTTCTCACAGAATTACCAGATGAGTTCATTATGACTGTTACCACATCCTCCACATGGAAATTGTATTTTGATGGCTCCTACACTCAAAATGGATCGGGGGCAGGAATATTATTGGTCACACCTCAAGGAGATGACATCCCCAAATCATACAAGATAGCCTTTGCATGTACTAATAACATAGCAGAATACAAGGCCCTCATCACAGGTTTATGCTTGGCTATCCATTGGAAAATAAAGGAATTACAAGTCTATGGCGATTCCCAGCTCGTCATAAAACAAGTCAATGATGAATACCAGACAAAAGATGATAAACTCCTTCCCTACCGTACCATGGTTGAAGATCTTAAGCAACATTTCACGACAATCAAGTTTGATCAAATCCCACAAACAAACAATAGGGCTGCAGATGCAATGGCCACCATTGGCTCCCTCCTTCAAATGCCAGCACATAGTCAGAAGTGCGAGTTCTTGGTTGAGCAATTGTTTATACCGGCATACGACCTACCAGAATCTGAAATGGTGTGTGTTCTCGTTGGTCCAGAGTCCCCTTGGTACCAAGAAACCTTCGCTTTCCTCAAAGACAACACCATTCCCCCACATCTCACCAAAACCCAACAACAAACTTTCATTCGCCGATGTGCCCGTTACACCATCCTTGCAGACACCTTGTTCAGAAGGCATTTTGATGGTTCCCTCCTAAGGTGTTTAGATAAACAAGAAGCCGAGTGGGCATTACGTGAAGTACATGAGGGCATCTGTGGGGCACACTCAAGTGGACTCACATTGGCTAAAATTTTTTTGAGAACAGGATACTATTGGCCTAAAATGGAAGAAGATGCATACAACTATGTGAAGAAATGCATCCCTTGCCAGCAACATGGTGACAAGATTCATGCACCATCACAAGAATTGCAGCCATTCATTACACCATGGCCCTTCTCGTAGTGGGGGCTTGATCTCATTGGGAAAATCCACCCTTCATCTTCCAATGGACATAAATTCATTATCACCGCCACCGAATACTTCACCAAGTGGGTAGAGGCTATCCCTCTTACTTTCACCACCGACAAGTAAATATCCAAATTCATCTTGAATTACCTAATCTGCCGATATGGCATCCCAAAAGTTATCATCACAGATAATGGTAAACAATTTAAAAACCAGGATGTCAAAGAACTCTGCCAAAAATTCAACATCCAACACTGCTTCTCCACTCCATATTATCCCCAAGGCAATGGCCAAGCTGAGGCTTCTAATAAAACCCTAATAAAAATCTTCAAAAAGACAGTCAATGAAGTGGGCCATGATTGGAACCTCCAAATCCATCCTGCATTGTGGGCCTACCGCACCTCCATCCGCACCCCCACAGGCGCCACTCCTTATTCCCTAGTATTTGGTTCTGAAGCTATCCTTCCCCTTGAGATCGAGATCCCCTCTCTAAGGGTATCACTGCAAAACATCCTACCAGAGGAAGAATACAGAATTGCCCGTTTACAAGAGCTAGAATTGTTAGATGAAAGGCGCCTCAAGGCCTTGAATCATCTCCGGGTATATCAAAACCATCTGTGCATGAGTTATCATAAAAAAGTCAGAACCTGAGAATTCCAAGTTGGTGATCTTGTCCTCATGGAGAATCAGAAAAATCTACAAGAACGAGAAAAGAAAGGCAAGTTCGAGCCTAACTGGCTTGGACCATATGTAATCACAGTGAAATATGGATCAGGAGCTTATTAGTTGGCTACTCCTGAAGGCGATCCTTTGGATGATCCGATGAATATCATGCACCTCAAAAGGTTTTATGCTTAGTCCTCAGAAAGTCTTAAATTGTCAAAAAAAAAAATAATAAAAAAATGAAAAAAAAAAGATCCTGAAAAAATTGTCACTTTGGTGCAAACCTGGCAAACAGGCACCTTATGATACAAAAAAAAATTAACAAAAAAAAGAAGAAGAGAAAATCAGAAAAAAGAAAGAAAAACAATTCGTGGCGCTATGAGCAAGTATCTTGGTGAAAACCTCTGTGCGGGTGCCAAGGTAAATAACTGGATCCACTGTCTATCAGGTCGACACTACAAATCATCTGCCATATAGCCCACCCATGCACAACATTCCTTCTTTTTCGCCTCCCAATAAAATATGTGTATGATGATGAGTCTTCGCCTAAGTCATGAACAAGAAATGTCCCAGTGAAACTGAGCTTTCATGCCTCTGTATAAGCTTCAAGAAGTCTTGAGAAACAATCCCAAGTCCATCCTAGTTCTACTCTTGGCAAGAGGTATCATTTGGTCGCAAGGAAGAGACTTGTTAGATTTTGTTAGATTTTTTTTCATATAGGCTTGCATCTTTTTCCCTACAAATGCCACTATTTATGACTGCCTGGTTCTTCCATATCCAGGTATGTTCTGATAGGTGCATACTGGGGCATATTTCATAGTATGGCATGTTTCGAATCCTTCTTGTATAAACCGGCGACCTGGTACTAGTGTTTATCAACACTTACCTTCTCATATACAAGAGGTATTGGTGTGTTTGAGGGTTTCCTTGCACAAACCCACAACTTTGTATTAGTGTTTCTTAACACTTGCATCATTGTGTGCAAGAAATTCCCGTTTGTCTACAGAGTCAGTCCACGCCCTGGGTTTCTCATGGCATCCTGATTTCTATAAGCAGTGGTGCAAGTCACTCAGGGCAACATAAAACTAGGTTGGTTCTCCACATTTGTTATGCACAAAATCTCACCATCATTCCATCAAATCCTAAACTCAATAATCTCATGGAGTTCTCAATTGCCCCCATTTTCCTCCGCAGTCTCGCATCTCTTATTCTTCTTTCCAAATACCTCACGACTACTTCATATATCTTCCTCATTTATCCCTTCCACCCTAGTTTTTCTTCCTTTATTTATTTATTTATTTTTTTCCTCACATAATCAATTATGATTCTAATCATGTCTTATACAGGATGAATCCTTCTTGAAACCAGACGTTGTGATCTGATCATGTCTTATACAAGATGAATCCTTCCTGAAACCAGATGAGCTGATCATGTCTTATATAGGATGAATCCTTCCTGAAACCAGACGCTCTGATCATGTCTTATACAGGATGAATCCTTCCTGAAACCAAACATTCATTGTGATCGATCATGTCTTATACAGGATGAATCCTTCCTGAAACCAGACGTTGTGATTGATCATGTCTTATACAGGATGAATCCTTCTTGAAACCAGACGCTCTTATCATGTCTTATACAGGATGAATCCTTTCTGAAACCAGACGTTGTGATCAATCATGTCTTATACAGGATGAATCCTTCCTAAAACCAAACATTTTGATCATCTTTGTCTTATACAGGATGAATTCTTCTTGAAACCAGACTAAATCTAGATCTTATCAATCGAATCAAATCAAATCTATCGGGATATCAATTTCGCAAAACTCCAAAGATCAAATACCTCAATTGATCTCCCGAGGGGGCATCACCATACCGTAATTTATAAATCAAGAGCCGGGGCATCCTATCAAACCAATATCAACATCAAAACAAGATTATTCATTGAATCAATGCGTCATCACACCTCGCTTCAAAGAGGGGCAAAATGTAGACACTTAAAAATAATTATTTTAATTATTCTTTTTAATTCCTCACATAATTAATTAATTAATTATGTTAATTAAAATTCTTCTCAATATTAATTAAATATAATTAATATTGTCACTATAGCATATGATTGATTTATTTAATAAATCAATCCCTTTCTTTATTCTTCTAAAAAATCAAATATTCACAAATCTTCCTCTTAGATAATTAATTTCAATTAATTAGTTAACCTACATGATTCGTACAAATCATCTTCTTAATTCATCATTAACCTAATAAATTCTTCTAGAAACTCCCTAAACTCACTTAACATTATTCTTTTAGTCAAATTCTCCTACAAATATAAATCCCACCTAACATTTCCTCTAATTCCCCTCCTAATGAGTCGTTAATGGCTAATCATCATGATTAGCCACAAAGTCAACTCTTTGTCCTTTCATCCAGCCACTAGCTTTAAATGCTCTTTTTCTAGATGAATGTAAGATTTTCGAAATCTTACATTCCTCTAGGCATTTCCCTCTCCCAAGGAATTTTTAATTCCTTTTTATTCTTCTAATCCCCATAATATCCATTTTAGGAGAATTTTTAATTCCTCCAATGCATCTTGTAGAGTGTGGAGATACGAAATGCCTTTAAGGCATATTTCTTGGTCTCCACACCCTCTCTTGGACCTTATGTGACCTCACAAGTAAATCTTAGCCATTCATCTCGAATTCATCCTAGCCATCCGTTTTCCTCTCCTCTTTCTATAAAATAGGGTTCCATCCCTTCATTCAAAACATCTTGAAATTCAGTAAGCTTATGCTGTCCTTTTGAGCCTAGGAAATCATCTTGGCAACTTGATCATCTCATCCTTATCATTTGTGCACAATATTGGAGAGCCATCCACATCCAACAATCAAAGGAGTACATCAAGTGGAGCATTATCAAGGGGCGCCTTCACTTCATCAAGCTCAATCCGGAGGAGAAGGTAAAATAGCAAGGTGAAATGGTCTTTTTTATGATATTTTAGCATTCTGCATGTTTATTTCGTTATGTTTTGATCAGTTTACCTTACATATTTCTATTTTTCCCTCTTCAATGAGAAAATCATTATTTACACACACACAATATACTCAGCCATGATTATCATATTTTGCCTGAATGGAAAACTGATTAGGTAGACACAAGACAAGGATTATTTCCCTTATATAGAGCAAAGGTTTAAGGTTGGGACAATTGGGCCAATATGATATCTCCCACAACCTCCATTGGGGTTATCTAGGCACACTTAGACCTATGGAACTAGGTGGAGTCAATGCCCTGTACCTACAACCTTGCATCATAGATGAACACATATACAAATATAACATATATAATAAATACACTCACACAGGTGAAGGGAAGTCGTGACATCATATGTCTCTCCTAAGAGAGTGATAAGACATCATCCCCTTGCACCACAATCAGGAACACACAAGCAATACATAAATAAAATCTCCATACACTTCAAATATCATAATTAATTACACCTCATGATCTAACTAAATTTGTTAGTACGTAGGTCAGTAAACATATGCATCCCCTACATTACATGTTCACATATTCATAATTCGATGCAACATAAAAATAAATATAAATCATGGCATATATATCAATCCTAACATCATAACAAGGTCTCATAAAATAAACTATCACAAAATGTAGCATCATCAAAACCACATATAGTGTCAAAGAAGTCACCATGAGTCCAACTAAACAAAATCAATGTCTAAATGAGGAAGGGATATCACATTCTCCCCCCTAGGACTCGACTTACTCCTGGAAGTTGCAAGGCTAGGATAAAACATACACACATTAGTATAGAATATTTATTTGTATATTACCAAATTAAACCTTTCTTCCAAGCTAAATACAAACAACTCAACAGATTTCCTCAATAAAAAATCCATTAGCCAATAAAACAATTTAGTCCAAACACTTCCCAACTCAAAGAAAGATACTAACAACCGAAAGTTTTCCTTTACTTCCTTTAATTATTCAAATTACTATATTATTAAGAACCTAAAACAAGGTATTTACTTTTCACTAACTACAATAAGCACACTATTTCACTCAAATCTCTTCCGGAGACCATCATTTAACAACATTCCTACAGTGCATAATTTCTAGTCGTAATTCTCATCACCAAAATAGTAACCACAAAACACAGTAACTCCCACTTATACGCATAACAATAATTTTTAACATTTGTATATACAAGTAGGAAGACAAACACACATTTTACACCACATTAACCATAGACATTCCCCTATATTACTAAATAAGTCACACCTTACCCTTATTACAAGTGAAAGTCTCTTAGAACAAGTTTCCTCAAAGTCAAATACACTCAAGATAACACATAATATCTAGATTCTATAGTCCATGCTCATAATAGAGCACAAGATTTAAGGCAAGCAAATATCTCAATCTCAATAGTAAAAGTACCCACATGAAGCACAACACAATCTTAACCAAAGAAAAAGAGTGAATATCACTACATATTACAAATACTCAAAGCACCCAACAATTTATTCATAGGCGCCCATTGAAGATAGAGAATCTACAACTCATTGACATTTAACTATTCCATATAATATAAGCCTCTTTAATTCATACACACTTCTATCTAACATTTCATATAATCTATGGCAGCCCTTCAAGGCATTATCCTAGCCAAAAAATGGAACTGCCCCTATCTTTAGATAGAAGGGGACTCTAATAATATAATAAAGCCCTCATGGTCGATTCACAATATAATTATTTCTGCTATTGACATCATTAGAACCTTTAAAAAATGTCATATATCCCATATCTATCGGGAGGCCAACTGTTCTGCTGATTGGGCTGCAAATGTGGCGGTTAAGAATGAGACTATTACCATGTGGATGGGTGAGAGCGGACTCCCCGAAGACATCAGACAAATCATAATTGATGAAAGATATCGAAGTACCCCAAAGACTCTTGATTGACAGGGTAATAATGAAAAGTACTGATGTAAGCACTTCGAGTTACTTCTATAATGAGAAAATCACTCATTATAACATCAATGCCAGCAAAACTTGTTTTATAATCAATCAGATCATTAAGGCCACACATGCTTTTTGGGTATTTGTTTTAGCTCTGAAAAGCTCTCTGTTTTACTAGTTCTGTAAGTTTCAAAATTTGGCTGTGAGAAGCGACACCATGGGCGGAAATAGGAGAGGATATGAGCCAAGTAATTGCAAGGAGTGGAAACAGAAAGAAGAGGTGTGGGGAATTTTGCTGAAGGGTGGTCTTTCGAGCTTCATAGAGACACTCCACAGCTATGATGGAATGGTAACTAGCCTCTTCTGCAAAAATTGGAAGAAGGGCATGCTAAAAATGGGTGACCAAATGGTGGAAATTGATGAAGATTTAATAGCTAAAGCTACAGGTCTCAACAGGGAGGGCTGCAACTTCTATAGAGATAGGAAGGTCAGCAGGGAAGCCATTGAAAGGTACCCGGTTATAGAGAAAGAGAAAAAAAGAGTGGTAAATTTGAGCAAAACCTATTACCCGCCTAGGGCTTTTGCAAAACCCTGGCGGGAAATTCTCTTTGTTTTAATGTAGTATATAACTCTAGATGGTAGGTTTACGAAAGTCTATGGGTATCATTTTGTTCTGTTAAACCATTTTAGGCATAATGATAAAGTGAATTTTCCTTACTTCTTGCTTTGCTCAATGAATTCCACCCTAAAAACCTACAAAAGGAATCCTCTGGGAGATACCGCAATGCACCAAGGTCTTATGGTCCTCATTTATGACCATTTAAAGGCCAGTCAAATTAACTAGATGCAGCTCTCTGTGGACTCTGAGGAAGATATGTCTGATTCTACTTTTTTAGAGGAGGAGGAATCAGATAATGATTCCTCGACTGATAATGAGGATAGCTTTGATGATTCAGAGTATGAGAATAGCAAGAAGAGGAAATCAAGACCCTCTTCTTCTAAGAGCAAAAAAATTCAAAGCAAACCCTTGATCAGTATCTCTTCGGAAGAAGAGGACTTAGATTTTTCTGAGGAGAAGAAGAACCCTAAGGGGTTGCTAAAGAAGAACCCTAAGGGGTTGCTGAAGAAGAAAAGTAAAAACTAAGCCCAGACTCAGAAAAAGCATAAGAAAACATAGGAGACTGGCAAGGAACCAGAAGATGACAAGCAAGCTAGGACCCTAGAAGCCGAGCACAGCCTGGACAAGGAGACAATGGAGGACACTCTCAGGGCCACCGACACTATTTCCACCCTCCATATTCCTAAAAATGAATAGGTAACCCTTGGAAAAGTGACTCCCTCTTCTGGCCCTCCTCCCGAGGCCTTGAATGATTTTATGAAAACTATTGAATGGCTTATTGATGGGTATAAGAAAGCTGCGGATGAGTATAAAAAACTTTGCAATAGAGTCCTGATTCTGGAGACCATTAATATTGGAGAGGGGAATACAATGGCCGACTATATCGAGGATCTGAAAAACACTATTGCTAAAGCGGAAGACATCAGAGATGATTTTAACCCCAGGTTTGAGAAGATTGAAAAGGAGATGCTCGATAGAAAAACCCTTGCGGAAACTAGTGAAAAAACACTCTCAGATACAGTCATGAAAGTGGAAAAAATTGAGGAGTGCCTTAAGAATATTGCGGAGCAGAGCCTTAGCATTCTAAAAATCTCAGCCAATAATACTCATACCCTCATCAGCAAACTTGATGACAACAAGGAAATCCAGGAAATTGACCTAGACGCTGAAGGAACAGGGGAAGCTCAAGGTCCCAGAACCCGCACCAGAGGCAAGAGGAAGGAAAAGAAAGTGAATAAGGATCTAGAGGAGCTGAAAGTAGTCAGGGCGACCTATGATGAGTTGGTGATAAAGGTAGAGGATTTGCTAAAGAAGATTGCTATGTAGTGTCTCCTTGGTCTCTTTGCTGTGTTTTGTTGTTTTGCTATTCTTTCTGTTCGTTGGTCTTTTGGCCAGTCGTTTTGTATGTGGACTTTTATTCCTTTTGCTACTCTCTTCCTTTCTATGATGTAATGGTTTCGGGTCCTTAAAACCTGCTTTTTAATCAATCAGAACATTTCATATAATCTAGAAATTATGAACGCATTTCATCTTGGAAACATATTTCATCCACTTAGCCAACATTAGTATTTTATATTTGTCAATTATATCTAGTGCACTTCTTCGCAACATCCTCCCTTACACACACTATCAGAGGTTCAAAACACTCATGATAGAAATAATACTTAACATAAAATTGGGGCCCACAAAATTAAACATCCGGAATGACCACCATGAAAATCAAAAGAGAAACCCAAGAATGAGGAAATTATAAAGTTCAACATTAAATCATGAAAAAATTTTGGGAACATCAACAATAAATAAGGTGTGACAAGTTCCCTAAAATAAATAGAAAATAGAGCTTAGTGGCCAATCCTTGCATAAGGAAATTCAAGAATTAGGCTAGACCAATGAAACAAGGTACAAATCACAAATAACTCATGACAAAATGACCAACACATATGAGACTAGATAATGAGGTGACTAATATCAGCCACACCCAAGGGAGTAACCATTGCACAACACCCAAGAACATGATGTCCTGAATGTGCTAGAGAATGTACACCAGATGCATTAGGCCATATATATATATATATATATATATATATATATATATATATAGCTTTCTTAAGAAATTTCTAAATAAAAGAAATCATGGTTTTCTATTTACTTGCACTCATTTTATCATCATAAATGCAATGCAATCTTTTATGAGAATCTATACAATTATTCTTAATGAAAGAAGACATGCAAGGAAGAGATAAAGTATACATACACAAGGAATACATTCAATACAAGACCAATACACATCTCATACACAAGGTAAAAAAATTCAACAAATTATGACTATAATAGAAATAAACATCTGCTTCACAATTAATCAATTGATGATATTATACAACATACACCATTGCTCATAATGCATAATAGATAGCATATCAGTAATTAGGATATCCCTCATGATGCCATAAAATAATTTCGTCATTTAGATACTTATTCATACATTACATCATTACTTTTCAAGAGACAAACCTTATTACTTCAAAACAAAATTTAGCATCAAATTTCAATAACAATCACTCCTATCATCTATGATAGTTTTTCTAACAAACCACTAATCAATTAATTTTCTCATTTAATAAAACATGACATTACATCAAAACCATGCAGATCTTTTCTGAAGCTAAGGACTTTTATCTTTTCAAATTAAATAGGAACAAGAAGGAATGATTTTAAAATTTCATAAATACACTACATGCAATGCACCAACTTTGCCTTTTTTTAGTGCTTATTATTGTCATTGGGATTTGCACCCAATAAAAATATTGAAAATAGCCAATCCTGTGCAACATGGGAATACTCTCAGGCTGTGGGTGTCCTATAGTGAGATTAGACCTCCAAATTATGGGCTGGCTCCCTTTAGATAACTTGAAAATACTAACACTTTGACAGGGAAAAGGGGAATAAAGATGTACTAGCATTGAAACTACTTGACTATGAAGGTGATACACCAACTGAAAAATTGACTTGATCTTCTTTTCAGGCTAGCAATTACTCAACTATGAAGCTATTATACTCACAACTCAACAAAACATACTTTTCATAAATGATTCACATGAAAGGTCTAAGATTTTCTAATGTTTGTGAAAAAGAAAAAATGATGATGTTTTCACAGCTTCATACACTAAAAAGTGATAACACATTCACTGACCTGCACTCTAGCATGCTAATCTTAAATCAAACATTGAAGGAATTTCTTAAAATGAAGGATTTTGATATAAAATCACAATATTTCCATTAAAACTATTCACATACAATAGTTTGACCAGCAGATATATGAGAAACAACTGAGCTTCTTATTGAGAAAAAAGGAACCGCATTACAAGTCTGAAACAATACTCATAAGAAAATGAGTTACAAAAGTACAAATCTTGATGCTACAACAAATACAATACTCAAAACTAGAGAGGACTGAGAGAGGAAGACAAACTTATACAAAAGGCTCCAAGAATTCAAATTTTGAATTTTGGCTCCAAAACATGATGTGTTGTCACCTTTCCTCCAAATCAGGCATCTAACTGAAAGAAAACTCCTCCAAGAATGCCTCAAGAGTTATCAAATTGAAAACAACTTCAAGGGGTCAAATGTAACTAAAAATCCCTCCAAAATAGGGATGTAACTGCAAGAAACAAGGAGTCAAATGCATAAAAATCCTCTTTGACTCATACTCTATCCACTTGGACTCTTAATTGAAGCTGAACTGCCCATTAGGTGACCAAATCACCAATTTTTCCTCCACATGTTTTCAAATATCTTCAATTTCCTCCTAGATGCAAGTAAAAGGTCATCAAAGATAACTAACCTTTTTTATGATTATACTTTTGAAACGCAACGTAACATCTTGACTATCTCTCATTTGTACTTAATGATATCCCTTATTTTGCATTTTAAATATCATTCATTTAAAGTGATTTATAATTATCACTTAAATGAAGACTTACAAGTTTGAAATAAATGCAAATACAAAATAATTTTTATAAAAACCCTAAAAGGCTCACTATTCTAAATCTTTATAAGTGATACAAAACACTTAAAAGAATACAAGGCACATGATCCATGGCACAAATATGTAAAACAAAGTTTTTTTGAATGTTTTAAAGGCAAAAATGCCTTTGCCCTATTTAAACATATTAAGGTTTTCAAACCCTAACAAAAGCAAAAGATGATAAAACATTTGGTCATTCTTCATTTGTCTTTTCGCTGTTTGTTGGGCGCCGCCATGAAACCCTATGGTTTGAACTTGAATGCATCTTTGAGCTGCTGCTATTGTGATTTGCTGAGAATTTTTTCAAGGAAAAGTGAGGTAAGTCCTTTTTTGTTCCAAATCTTCTCTTTTTTCTATTTATTTTGTGGTTATTATATTCAGGTTATTTTGCATTCTTAATAGTGACAAGCCACTTCTCAGATATCAAACAATGACTCTTAATGTTCCTCTGACTCTGACTATCCTGTGATTGTCAAAATATTATTCATGTTTACTGTATTTTCTACATGGTGAGACAGTGCATCTAGAACTGTTGTTGTCTTTGGCTTTCAAGCATATTTCCTTATACTACTTTGTGTTTGAGATTCGACCCTCAAAACAATGACTTCCCTATCATGCTCAGACTGTAAACACCATGAGATGTACCATCTCAATATTGTTGTAGCTCACTGTTTAGAGCTTCTGTTGTCCAATGAATGGACTATTCTAACCTTATTCCTGAATGCTCTGCCAATATGATGGAGGAGCATCCCTGGTTCTTGGCAATCTTGGATCAACCAAAAACATTTTCCTTTCAGTTTGTTTCCTATTTTGCAATTTTAGTATTTCTTTGAGCATTTCTTTATTTTTTCTCACCGAATGTTGTGGAGCTAGTTTTGGTTTGTGGACATGTTCTTCAATCTTATCTTTGGTCCATGGGATGTTTGGATCTTTTTCCAGCAAGTTATTATTTATGGAATATGGGATGGTTTTCTTTCCTGTGTGCCAGAGTCGCCTGGACCTATTTGCTAGTGTGATGCTTGCGGATATTTTTTGTTGCTTGCAAAGCTTGATTTTTGTTGTTTCCAACATTCCTTGGCACGTGGCCGACCTTCCCTTTAGTCCACACTTTACTCTTTGAATTTTTTGGAGGGATCTCTTTGGTGGAGGCTGACCTTGTTGTTTTAGACATTTCATCTTGTTCATCAGCATTTGTTTCATCTTATGTCAATGTGGATCATCCTTTATCATATAAATAAATGTAATTAAGCATTTAGAAAGCAATTTTTTAGAACATAGAAGATAGATCTAAGGATTTGGAGTTCCAGAGTTGGTTGCATTCTCGCTTGAGCCAAATGTTATGGGCCCACATGTTGCCAACAATTTGTAATAAATTTCTATGATATAATAAATCTAATTCTACATTGCCTCCATCACATTGTGTTGTTAGTGTTGTGACTTATCTACTACACGGTTCAAGCTGTTCTCCTTGAGAACCCTCCTAACCATGGCTGCACCAAGTGGTATCAGAGTGAGATTTCATTCTAGAGATTGCAGAGTCCTATAATATTTTTATTGTGGGGTGGCAAAATTGAGGATTTGACCCACAAATGCAGAGGACTTGCTTGAAAATGAAACAAAGAAATGCTAGAGGTGGTGGAGCACGTGGAAGTGCAGACCCTGGTGTGATGGAAATGTTGAGAGGAATTGCAGCCCAATTAAAAGCTAATGAAATGGCTCAGAGATGAGGTCAATATATTGAAGATGTGAGTGATAATGAAAGAGAAGTTGAGGCAGGAGAAGTAGTAGTAAATCAACCAGCGATTGATCCAGAAGAAGAGAGGTTCTTGAGGGTTTTGAGTAGAGCGAACACCAAATAACATTTTACCCCACTAGATTATGATGGAAAGTTGGATTCAGATGAATTGATGGATTAGATCATGGAGATGGAAAAGTATTTTGATTTTGACACCACCACAGAAGAACGTAAGGTGAAATATGCTTGTACTAGGTTGAAAGGTCATGCGTCCCTTTGGTGGGAACATTTGCAGGTAGATTGAAAGAGAAGAGGTAAAGAAAAGATCAAATCTTGGGAGTAGATGGTTAGTAAGTTGAAATCAAAGTTATTTCCTATCGACAATCGAGTGAATTTGTTTCGAAAGTTACAGAACCTGAAGAAGAAGGAAACTAGTGTGAAGGAGTATGCTGAAGCTTTCTATAAGATGAACATCAAATCTGGACACATCGATGATGAGGTTGAACAAGTTGCCCAATATTTGAATGGATTGTGGATGTCAATACAAGATGAACTCAATTTGATCAAGTTGCAGAGTGTTGAAGAATCTTATCAATATGCCTTGAAGGTAGAAGAGAAGTTGAATAAAAGACATGAACAAAAGCAAAGAAGTAAAGGCGAAAGATTTCAAGGACGAAGATCCTATATCAAAGGTTGAGGAACCTATGTAGATCATAATAAAGATAAGGAAGTTAGTCGAGATGGTAGTTTATATTGGAAAGATGACATAATTTTTTATCGGAAGAAAGAAAATGAAGGTTACCAGAATGAGGGTTATGGAAAGGAAGACAAAAGACAAGAAAAAGAGAGTATTTAGAGGAAATTTCTTTAAATGCGGAGGAGAAGGACATCATGACTTTGAACACAAGAAGATAGAGAATCATGGAAGAGCAGCCTTGGAAAAAGAATAACCTACTGAATCAGGTAGCAGATCAGAGGATGGAGAGTTGCTAATGATGCAGAGAGCACTATATCATACAAGAGGAGAGGAAGAGCCCTTGCATATGAAGAATTTGTTCAAGACAAGATGCAAAGTAGCTGGTAAGTGATATAAAGTTATAATTGACAGTGGTAGTACTAATAACCTCGTTTTAGAAGAAATGGTGACTAAGTTGAATTTGGAGAGGTTCAAACACCCTAAGCCCTATAAAATAGCATGGATTCAAGATGAGCATAAGGTATTAGTAAGTGAACAATGTTTGGTAAAATTCAAGATTGGAGCTTATAATGATGAAATTTTGTGTGATATTATGCCTATGGATGTATGCCATATCTTGTTGGGTAGACCTTGGCAGTATGATCAACAAGCAATGCATGATAGAAGAAGGAATATATACACTATTATGGCTAATGAGGAGAAACAAATCTTGTTGCCTTTAGAGAAGCCTATGAAGAGTGAAGTTTGTACTAATGCCAAAATTTATATAGATGATAGAAGGAAGTTCCTAGATGGTATGAGACATGCGAATATGTGCTTTACCTTAATTACTAAGAAGACTGAGAATCCGAAGCCTGAAGAAGAATAACCGGAGGAGATAAAAGAGTTGTTGATGGAGTATGGAGACATCATTTCAGATAATGTACCTGATGGATTACCCCCTGTGAGAGGTATTAGTCATTGCATGGACTTGATTCTTGAAGCTAGTTTTCCTAATAAAGCAGCACACCGGATGACACCCACAGAGAATGAGGAGTTGAATAGACAAGTGCAAGAGTTGTTGAGGAATGGTTTGATCCGAGAGAGTTTGAGTCCTTGTGTAGTTACAATAGTGTTAACACCTAAGAAGAATGGAAAATGGAGGATGTGTATTGATTCCAGAGCGATAAACAAGATCACAGTGAAATACTAATTCCCTTTGCCTAGGATGGATGACATAATAGATTGTTAGAGTGGAGCTAGATATTATACAAAGATGGAATTGAAGAGTGGATACCATCAGATCAAAATCAAAGAAGGAGATGAGTGGAAGACAACATTCAAGACAAATTAAGGATTGTATGAATGATTGGTGATGCCTTTTGGACTGACTAGTGCACCGAGCACTTTCATGAGATTGATGAATGAGGTATTGAAGAATTTTTTGGGTAAGTTAGTTATTGTGTACTTGGATGAAATTCTAATTTTTCAGTAAGACAAAGGAGGAACATATGTTGCATGTGAGACAAGTTTTGTAGAGGTTGAAAGAAGAGAAGTTGGTGATAAACATTAAGAAGTACAATTTCATGAAGGAAGAGTTGGTTTACTTGGGATTTGTGATATTTGTAGAAGGGTTGAAGATGTATCCTAAGAAAGTAAGAGCAATTATTGATTGGCCTACATCAGAGAGCATTGGAGAGGTAAGATCATTTCATGGATTGGTTAGTTTCTACCAAAAGTTTATCAGAAATTTTAGTTCAATTTGTAGCCCTATGATAGAAACAATGAGAGGAGATAGAAAGGATTTTAAGTGGACAATTGGAGCAAATATGAGCTTTGAATTGTTGAAGAAAAAGGCGACAGAGCAACCTATGTTGGCTTTACCGAATTTTAACAAAGTCTTTCAAGTGGACTATGATGCAAGTGGGAATGCAATTGGAGTAGAGTTGAGTCAAGAGGGAAGACCGATAGCTTATTTCAGTGAGAAATTGAATGATGCAAGGAGGAGGTATTCAGTGTATGATCAATAATTTTATGCAATAATTCAAGCATTGAAGAAGTGGAGACATTATTTTCTGACTAAGGAGTTTGTGTTGTATATCGATCATCAAGCTCTGCAATATTTGAACAGTCAAGGTAAGTTGAGTAAAAGACATATGAGATGGGTAGAGTACTTGCATAGTTATACTTTTGTTTTGAAGCATAGGAGTGGGAAGTCAAATAAAGTTGTTGATTCCCTAAGTAGAAGGAGGAACTTGTTGGAAGGGATGAGAATAGAAGTATTGGGTTTTGAGGAAGTAGAGAACTTGTATGAGGATGACCCAGATTTTGCATAACCTTGGAGAGCTTCCATAGAAGTTGTTGTGGTGGATAGGAGTAAGTGGCTAGATTATTTTATTCAAGTCAAGATGTTGTTCAAAGGAAATTAGTTGTCTATACCCTAGAGCTCTATGAGATAAAATCTGATAAAGGAGAAGCATAGTGGAGGATTAGTCGGGCACTTTGGAGTAGACAAGACAGTAGCATTGGTAAGTGAGAATTACTTTTGGCCTCAGATTCATAAGGATGTTAGGAAATTTTTTCAGAGCTATAGGATTTGTCAACTAGCAAAAGGTGGTTGTTAGAATGCTGGATTGTATAAGTCTTTGACAGATCTAGAGAGACCTTGGGAAGACATAAGCATGGATTTCATACATGGCTTACTTAAAACACAAAGGGAAAATCATTCTATATTTATGGTGGTGGATAGATTCCTGAAGATGGCAAATTTCATACCTTGCAAGAAGATGACAAATGCAATACATGTTGCTGACTTATTTTTCAAAGAGGTGGCAAGATTACGTGGATTGCCTTAAGAGCATAGTTTCAGACAGAGACACTAAGTTTGTTGGATACTTTTCAAAAACACTTTGGAAGAAGATGAAGATAGATTTGAAGTTCAGTTCTACTTTCACCCATAGACCAATGGACAAACAAAGGTAGTAAATAGAGGTTTGGGAAACTTGTTGAGATGTTTAGCTGGAGACAAAACCGGAAGTTGGGACTTGATTCTTGCACAAGCAGAATTTGCCTACAATAATTTAGTGAACATGAGTACCAAAAGAACACCTTTTGAGATTGTTACTAGAGTACACCCTAGAGGCATATTAGAATTGAGAGACATCAGTAATGAGGATAAGCAAAGTGCGTAGGTAGAAGAATTTGTAGAGTATATGAATACAATGCATAATTAGGTAAAAGAGCATTTGGAGGACATGGACACCACGTATAAGGATAAGGTAGATGAGAAGATGAGACATAAGGAATTTGAAGTTGGAGATGAAGTGATGGTGTATCTAAGAAAAGAAAGATTCCCAGTTGGTAACTATAATAAGTTGAAGATGAGGAAGTTTGAACCTTGTAAGATCTTGAATAAATTCAGTTCTGGAAATGCATATGAAGTGGAGTTACTATATAGTTTGGGTATTTCGCCTATATTTAACATTGCAGATTTGTATCAATATCATGAGGTTGAATTCAATGCAAACAATGCAATAGACTTGGAGAAGGAGATACCCAGGAAGGTACCATACTAGATTGAAGAGATTTTGGATAGCATAATTGAGCGTAGCACTCACAACAAGTAGTACAAAGAGTATCTTGTGAAGTGGAAAGGAAAACCAGTTGAAGATTCATCATGGATTTCTTAGGTTGAGGTGGACCATCTTGGTTTTCCTTTAGCCCTAACAAAGTGAGAGATTCACTTTTCAATCAACCTCAGATGTCTGATGTAGGAGCATCCCTAGTTCTTGGCAATCTTGCATCAACCAAAAACATTTTCCTTTTAGTTTGTTTCCTATTTTGCAATTCCAGTATTTATTTCAGCATTTGTTTCTGTTTTCTCAACGAATGTTGTGGAGTTGGATTTGGTTCATGGACATGTTCTTCAATCTTATCCTTGGTCCATGGGATGTTTGGATTGCAAGTTATTGCTTCCAGAATATGGGACAATTTTCTTTCTTGTGTACTGAAGCTGCCTGGACCTATTTTCTATTGTGATGCTTGTGGATCATTTCCATTGCTTGCAAAGCCTGATTTTTGTTGTTTCCAACATTCCTTGGAGTGTGGCCAACCTTCCCTTAGGTCCACACTTCATCCTTTATATTTTTTAGAGGGATCTCTTTGGTAGAGGTTGACCTTGTTGTTTTACACATTTCATCTTGTTCATTAGGATTTGTTTCATCTTAGGTTGTCGCAGATCATCCCTGATCATATAAATCAATGTAATTAAGCATTTAGAAAATAGTTTTTAGAACGTAGAAGGTAGATGTAAGGATTAGGAGTTTAGGAGTTGGCTCGCATTCTTTCTTGAGCCGAATGTTGCATAATACACATGTTTTTGTACTCAGGCCTGTAAACCAAATGTTGTGAGCCCACATGTTGCCGATAGTTTGTAGTCAATTTCTATGATATAATAAATTTGATTCTACATTACCTCCATCATATTGTGTTGTTAGTGTTGTGATTGATCCGCTGCATGATCAAGACTGTTCTCCTTGAGGACCCTCCTAACTATGACTACACCGCAATATGACTATTCTTAATTATCTGGGCTATGATCACGCCACCATTAATGGGCTGCTTTAAGCTTTATCTTATCTGCTATCCTTGATAATAACCTCTATGCAATGGATATGGCTTTCCGTGAAGGACTGATACAAAGGATATTTCTCTAGACCCGAAATCTTTTTTCCTTGTATTCAAGCCTTTAAATGACTTGGAACTCTCATTACCTTGGTTTTCTTTGCTCATTTTGAGTTCTATGGACCTCTTTTCATGAAATCTCTCATGTCTCATATATATCTACCTATTTTCTTGTTACTATCATAAATGGTACTGTAACTGCATTTTGGAGTTGCAACATCTGTTTTAATCACTGTTATCACTATGTTTTGAAAATGACTTGCTCGAGGACTATGAATTTTTGCTCTATAGACTAATCTTTCTTTATCTTAGGGCTGCTAGTTGTTCTTCATACATAAAAAATACTTTTATGTCATGGCTGCAAGCATTTAACCCTGCTAAAAAATCATCTTTGAAAGCCATGATTTTGTTATTTTATTGATCTTAAAGCTTCTTGCATGGACTATATTTGTTGTATAGGCTCTATTTTGCAAATTTGGGACTACAAATGTTCATTTCTTAATGTCCATGTGACTGCAAAATGGGGCTTATAATGACTATGTAACATATCTCTGCAATATAAGACTGACCTTGACCGATTTTGTGCTTTTGACCATGTATTGCTACTTCCTTTGATACATTCTTGACTCAATCTGCACTTTGACTGCTTTGGACTGATTTGAAGCCTGTGACTGCTATTACCATGTCATGAGATGCCTCATTGTCTTGAGGTACTGCTATCCTCATGTTCATGGATACTCTGAGTTGTTACTGTTGGCATTCTACACTCTTATGAGAGTAGTTGATGTTGTCATTGATGGCAACCAATTGGCAACTCACTGACAATTGGTTTCTACATGCCTGACATCACAAAATTCATACACCAGCAGACACTGGCATCAACAGGAACTTCACCGACATTCAAATTATATCGACAACAAAACATACCGGCACTCCAACTGACATGGGATAAAGTTTTGTTTATATGAATTATTTTGTAATGTAATTATCTTTTGTAAGACTACATGGTATATTATAAAAGACTCATATATGTATGAGATCTTATAAGTCATTTTGACATGAGAGAGAGAGATAAAGAATTGCTATATGTTTAGACAATTTGGTATAAGTTGATATAGTTTACAACGAAGGTTTTGGTTATTGACTGAGCTTAAACCAGTACTGAACCTAGCATGAGAGGTGCTATTTTGAGCAGTACATTGTATTGGATTTGATAATCCATTTTGTAGTCAATGTGACTCTTTATTGAGCAGTGAGCTCTAGGCTATTTGCCTCCCTGCATGTGTAGGCCCCTCATTGTAAGTAGTATTTATTCATTGGCCAATGAGTAAATATTGTGGGTCACAAATCCCACCGAGGTTTTTGCCACACTAGGTTTCTTCGTTAAATATCTTGTGTTATGGTGTGTTTCTATGCTATCTCTATTATTTTTGTTTATTGCAATAATTCTTATTTTTCAGTACACTATTTTGGGATACAAAGTTATTAATAAGTTTAAATATTATGCTAACCGGTTAGAAACTGATTCACCCCCCCTCTCAGTGTCTTTGGGATTATCATTGAATCTAACAATTGGTATCAGAGCTTGGTCCTCTATTTTCAAAATCCTAACAACTTGAGGAAGATTCTGACACCGATACAAATGGAGAACTTAAGAAAACAGTCAGAAGGAGCTCTTGAAGATTTTGATGCAGAAAAATTGAAGAATATCAAACTTGAAGATGATTTGAGGATTGCATAGGATTTCATTAAAGGACTTCAAGAGAACTTTGTTATAGCACAAAATAAAAGAAAAGAACTTCATGAGAAGATGCAGAATGATGATGATGAAAAATAAACTCTTAGAGACATTGCAAACGAGTTGAGACAAGAGAACAGTAACATGAAGAATGAAATGCAAGATATGACTATGAGGCTATGTAAAGATATTGAAGACAGGAAGAAGAATGAAGAAGAGTTGACTAGGAGACTCAATGATGCTGGAAATAAAAATTTGAGACTTGGTCATGAAAATGACATGCTAAAGACATATATGATTCACATGCAACATGATAAAGCTGAGCTTGTGAGACAAGTTGGAATTCTGGAAAATGAGTTGGCTACTGCAAATAAACACAAAGACAAATTCAAGAAAAGTTCAAAAGAGCTTGATGAAATGCTTAAAAGACAGAAACCTGATGGAGATACTGATGGACTTGGATTTAAACATGGAGAAAGTTCCGGTACTGCAAACAATCAAGATCAGAACAAACCGATAAGACAACCTAATGCTTATAAATTTAATGGAAAATGTTTTAATTGCAACAAATATGGTCACAGAGAAAATCAATGTACATTTAGAAATAATCAGAATATGAACTCACCCACTGGTCAATGTTCCAAATGCAACAAAGTTGGTCATAATTCAAAAAACTGTAGAATGAATGTGAAATGCTATGTTTGTAGAAGTTTTGGGCATTTGTCTAATCAATGCAGATCACAAACCGGTCAAGGATATGGAAAGGCTATTCAGAGGAATAATGTAACTTGTTATGCATGTAACAAGATTGGACATATTGCTAAATTCTATAGAAGCAAGAATGCACCAACAAACAACAAAGGATCTAGTTTGAAGGGAAAAGAAAAGGTAGATGAAGTTAACCAAGAATTTTCAAAACAATGGATTAAGAAGAGTGATTAGAGAACTGATGAAACTATCTCTACATTAGTAGATCAAAGTAATCCTCCATCGACAGGAGATTCTTCATCTAACTGAGGAATAATCCTTAGGGGGTATTGTAGCAAGTTGAAAACCATGCATTCTACCCTCAGTTGATGGTAAGAAGATACATTTCTTCTTTACCAGCGGATGTGTTAAGTTTTCACTTAACCGACGAGCATTTAATGCAGTTTAAAGAACCTTTTTTGGTTATAAAGCATAGGGAAACCCTGATTTCAAACTCATCGAGCATTCAAATGATCAGAGAGTGCGAAATTGAGCTAAGGCATTCTAAGGCGAAGCTGTGAAGTGATTTTCAAGCCTTCAGAATTTCAGTTTAGAGGTATTTTTCTTTGAAATGACTTCCTCATCTTCTATTCCAGAGTTTATTTTGAACCCTACCATTGTGGAAAATGTTAAATGCCCTAGAATCATTTTCAAGATTATCATTGAGATTGCAAAACAAGATGACTCTATAGGAGCTTTTTCAAAAATACCAAAGGGTGTAGCATTTGCAGAAGACCCTAGAATTTACATACATTGCAATATAGAAAACCTAGGGACCGAGGAGTTGAAGAAAATGTTTAATGAGGTCATTACTAATGAACATGGTGTGATCAAACCCGAACATAAGATTGTGGAAAATTTAGGTTCTGTAGAGATTCTAAACATTCCTGAATTTCCAAAGGAAGTTGTCAGACTTGTATTAAGTAGAGTCCATGGAAAATTCATGTGGTTAGAGTCAGTTTGCAAGATAACCAAAGATGCAATTAAGGCAGTTACTAGTTTACCTTCAACTGGTAGTAGACCTGATAAAACCAAGAAGATACCTAACAGGGGAATCATGGATTTAACCAGAGCAACATCTGATAACAGGTCACTTAGAGTGAATGATGTTAAGGATATCAATGTGAGATATGTGAGTATGGTACTAGGTTACAAAGCTACTCATGCAAATAGACTAAATTTTGTTTTTAGTCTATGTATTCACAGTGCATATGAGATGGTAAACAATATTGTTAAGATTTATGTGAGTGAATGGCTTAAGGATGAATTAATTGACAATTTGAAAAAGATTAAGAGAGACAAGAAAGGTACTTTCCATTTTGGAAACCTTCTAGTATGCCTAATGCTGTACTTTACCAAGGAGATACTCAACATAGGTCACAAGGATTTTGGTTATGACATTCTGGTAGGAAGATAGATACAAGATGCTTTCACCGACATGGGCACTGACAATATTAAGAACATTACAAACTATTTTAAGACATTCCAATCTAAGATGAGAGCAAGAGAGAGACTACCGTAAAGCATTGTTGATAAATATGACAAGGAAATCTATTTTGTGATTAAGAGAGATGAAACTTGGATGGAAGCAACAAGTCCTAGAAATATTTGAGTTACGGAGATGGGATATGAGGTAGACCTATCTATTTTGGAAACTTGTGCTAAATCTCTCCTTGATGCACCAAGAGAGCCCTTTGAGAAATTCTTTGGAAATGCAGAAACCATAGAGAACAATGTATCTATGCAGAAAAGGACAAAGAGATGATAACAATTCATTAGAGATGCCTTCAAGAAGGTAAAGGAAATCAAAGAAAATTTCATGAACATCAGTGGTATATCTGCCAGTGAACTTGAAGGTCTACAACCTGAAGCACATGTTTCACCGGTTATAACATCCTCCGATATTGATAGTGAGAAGGCTGATGAGTTTAAAAGAGTAGAAAGCAAGAGAAAACCCTCACTGGTACCCTCTCCTTCACCTAAGAAAACCAAGACTCTAAGAAAGAAACAACATGCAGTTAGGGAACCGAAGAAGAAACTTACACCTAAGAAGAAACAAACACCGATTACCCCCACATTGAATGATTTATTGAATGAGATAACAAAGGAAGGTAATCTATCTAATATGAATAAATAGTATATTTCTTCTAATAATTATGACAAAAGCACAATTGAAGAGAGTATTATTTTGCACTTAGACATTTACAAGAAGGTGTTGATAGAAGTGATTGATGAGGTTCCAAATGATCTATATGTGAGACTAGAAACCAAAAGGCTATCTATAATGGAATTGGATAAGAAATTGAAAGTTGAAGCACTCTTAGCTGCACATCTGGTAAACTCCAAAGAGAAATAGATGAACTTATTTCTGAAGCTAATCAATCTGTATTTGTTAGTGGACACCAGCAAGGGAGCCTGATGGATGGAAGGGTAAAAGAGATTGTAGATGAGAATGCAGATAAATAGGATATATTCTTTGTAGAAAAGGAAAAGGAAGAAGAAAAGAGAAAAGAGCAGACCTAAAAATACATTCAAAGTATATCAAAAAGACAAGGAAAAGGGTAAAGGCAAAGTTGGTGGTATTCCAAACATAAAGGTTACAGATAAGCTTCCACTGCCACCTTTGGATACACCACCGGTACACACAGAAGATCCACCGGTTATTGATACTGAAGGTATAACTCTTGACAATACTAATCCAGAGTCGGAGATACTATTTACAATGAATGTGGATACTCAAGAGGTAAAAATTGTTGTGGATAAAGATACTTAAGAGGTTAAGGAAGATAATGTTGATAATAACAAGATTTCAGAGCAACCAACAATAGAAATTTTAGAGAAACAAATAGAGGCAAAGGTTCATGTTGAGACTGAGAAACCAACAGTTACAAAGACATTGAAATAATCTGAGAAACCATTAAAGGTTGAGGTGCAAACATAGATAGATCCACCAGAGGAAAATAAAAGCAAAATGGATACATCTGATGGAAGTAAAGAGGATACAATTAAGGTGATTGGTCAGACATCTATTGAGAAGAAACCTACAACAGATCCAAGTACATCTATAGGTGAATTTAGACCTACCAATATCATAGAGGTACTTTTGGATTCCATTAAGAGGATAACTGATTGCAATACATTGGCTTTTAAGGCAATTGACAACACTTTACCTATTCTAAAAATGATTGCACCTACTTGTCAGATAGATCACATTAAGGATTCTTTAGGTAAATTGGACACATTGTCTAAATTCATTTATGATAATGTTATAACTATAGACAAGGTGAATGAGGATATCATAAAGGAGAGAGTTGAAAAAGAGAAAAACACATTCTTTGAAAACACCATAAAGAAATGTACCGATCATGTGGATACACTTTTACCAATACTCAATTCTATAGTTTTGGAGTATAAGGAGCGATATAGGGAAGCATGTAAACCTTACTGTTTGACTGAGGATATTGATAAGGAGATTAAGAAGACACAAAAGGAAAATTATGACATTGTGGATAATATTATAGGTTCATCTAGACTTATATCAGTTTTTGAGTAGGAAATGGCAGTTTTTGAGGAAAAGTTAGAAAAACTTGAGAAAGAGAAGGCAAGAATAAGGTCCAATGCCTGAGAACTAAAAGATAAACTTGGTCCAAGGTTGGAAAATCTGATTACTCAGAGAGCTTAATTATCTAAGGCAACAATACAAGGAGAACGATCACTAGAGCAACAAATGCACTATCTCACCAGTATGATCTAGTAGACTGAGGCAACTTTAGATGATAACAACAAATTTATGCAGAGTCTGAATATGATTTTGGTGGACATCTTTCACATTGTAACCAACCGGTTACAAACCTTGAGGTAGCATTTTTGTACTCTTTTGATTATTTATGACATCCTTTATCATTGATGTGAAAGGGGGAGTAGAGAAGAGAAAAATGCATGTACAAAGGAGATCACTTGCTCAGGGGGAGCACATATTTTTGGATTTCAGTTTTTGGATAATAATTTTGATTTTTCTCATGAGTGTTGCCATCAATGCCAAAGGGGGAGATTGTTGGCATCTACACTCTTATGAGAATAGTTGATGTTGTCATTATGGAAACCAACTGGCAACTCACTAGCATTTGGTTTCTACATGCTCGACATCACAAACTTCATACACTGGTAGACACCAACATTGATAGGCACTTCACCGACATTCAAATTACATCGACAACAAAGCATACCGACACTCCATCCGACATGGGATAAAGTTTTGTTTATATGAATTTTTTTGTAATGTAATTATCTTTTGTAAGCCGACATGGTATATTGTAAAAGACTCATATGTGTATGAGATCTTATAAGTCATTTTGACATGAGAGAGAGAGAGAGATAAGGAATTGCGATATGTGTAGACAATTTTATATTATGTGATATAGTTGACAACGAAGGTTTTGGTTATTGATTGAGCTTAAACCGGTACTGAACCTGGCATGAGAGATGCTGTTTTGAGCAGTACATTGTATTGGATTTGATAATCCATTTTGTAGTCAATGTGACTCTTTATTGAGCAGTGAGCTCTAGGTTGTTGGCCTCCCTACATGTGCAGGTCCCTCATTGTAAGTAGTATTTATTCATTGGGAAGTGAGTAAATATTGTGGGTCACAAATCCCACCAAGGGTTTTCCCACACCGAGTTTCCTCGTTAAATATCTTGTGTTATGGTGTGTTTTTATGCTGTCTCTATTATTTTTGTTTATTGCAATAATTATTATTTATCGGTACACTATTTTTGGATACAAAGTTATTAATAAGTTTAAATATTTTTCTAACCGGTTAGACATTGATTCACCCCCCCTCTCAGTGTCTTTGGGACTGTCATTGAATCTAACAAATACTGTGTGTACACTTTTATGGCTAGGAATTTTATTTGATGGTAGCCCATATGTCTCTTAACAGACTTGTGATGCTCTTTTGGCATTAATAATGTTCATGAATGTATCTCTGCCAAGGGACTTGCATTCACTTGTAGCATCATGCTGGGTTCAACCCTTGTGGGAGCCACCTTTTACTCCACATGTTATAATTTGATGAACAACAACAACAACATTACTTTTCCTATATTTGGATAGTGAACAAACAAATTAGATAAAAACAATGAATTTGATGTTTTTTCTTGATAATTTGATCTGGCACTTGTTTTCTTGGACTTATATGACATGCTAGCTATTATGGTGCACATGAGGATCAAATTATGTGTTTATAGATGCATGTACATATAATGAATGATGACCCCCATTTTTCTAACAACATTCAATCTCTCACATATAGACACCTAGGAGTAGCAAGGAAACAACAACTAGATGTAGGACAGATGAAAGACTAAAGATGACACTAGTCAACTCAAACAGGCCTTGTGATTCAGGCAATGATGAGTCACCCTTCTTTATATGTGCATTTGTTTTTCCTTGTATCTACAAATATATAATGATTTTCTTTATGTGCATTATAAGAGTTAGTCTCATGGCTTGTGTGAGATATTTTCCATTTATATTATCAATAAAGATTACTTTTCTCAAAATTTGTGCACTCTCTCCTCTGTCATATGCCTCTGCATAATGCAATGTGATAACATACTCTTCTATTTTTTCTCTTTTTGCACATGAATGTGAAATAACAGAAATAAAATGAACCTTCCTATTCATAAAACCATAAAATCTCTACCTGATTGAGCTTATTAGCAAAAATAGGTAACACTTATACTATAACATGATCCTTTATCTAATATTTGTAAAAGATATTCTATGAAACTATTCATTTTAATTGGGGTCATAGATGCAATGAATTACTTTGGGTCTTGAATGTAGGATTTTATTCTAACCAAAATTTTCCTTATTAATTTTATATCCAATTAGAGAGAACAAGAGATAGTTATCAACCAGCTGTTTCCGGATTCAATTGTCTGTCAATTTTTTGCATCAACATTTTGGATCACACTCCGTGATCCATCATCAGGATGAGCAGAGATAGAGTGCATGCAAAGATGAAAAATGATCAAGTAGCAGACCAAGGTAGCTAAAAAAGAGGGAGGGAGGAAGCACAAAAATCTAGGAGGGGAGGATGACTAGACAAGGAAAAAAAAAAGAAAAAAAAGAATTAAAAAAGAAGAAGAGAAAGCTAATAAATATAAAAAAGAAATAAAAATAAGACCACCGAATTGAAAAAAAAATTAAGAGCATGAATATATATATATATATATATATATATAAACAAAATAAAAGAGAAAAAGAAAGAAGAAAAACAAAAAAACAAAGAAATCAACAAATAACTAAAAATAAGTGTGTGTGTGCAAGAATGTATGTATGTATAGCTAATTGAGATCTTATGGATTGTGGAAACCTTATGTCTACTATTAGAAGAGAGAGTTTTCAATCAATCAATCTATCTATCTATACAGACACACACACACACACACACACACACATGTATATATATATATATATAGATGTATATATATACATATATATACATATAAATGTATACACACACATATATAGATGTATATATGTATATACATGTATATATATGTATATATATACATGTATACATGTATATATACATATGTATACATGTATACATGTATATATATACATGTATATATGTGTATATGTATATATATATTTATACATGTATATATATACATATATATATATATAGACACACACACACACACACACACACACACACACACACACACACACACACACACACACACACACACACACACACACACACACACACACACACACACATATACATACATACATACAAGATAATGTATGGTCATGCAAGGATAATTAAATTTATTTCTCTAATGTAGTTGCTTGCCATGTACTTTGAAACATGTAGATTTAATATTTCTTAAGGTCTCCTAACATGACAGATACAACTAAGTTTCTTATATCCTTATTGAAAGGTGAGATCTATACAAACAATTTAGAAACTTATCATAATTAAAATGATAAAATATAATTGTTTATAATTTTTAAAATATATTTAGCCGATAGGCTCCATGTGTGGGTTTTTGCCCACCAAAGTGTTAGCCTTCTGGCGATGATCTTTTTTCTGACAACTTTTTGGGCAAGCCCTGTTTCTTGGTAGATGACATGATAGGTTGGACTCCATCCTCTATTGATGTGTTCAAGTGTCACATGGTGGTGAGGTGATGCACCAGATACCACGACCTCTATGGATGGCTTCGATGGTGACATCAAGAGCTTGCATTTAATGCAGCTAAACATTTGGCTGTTCTAAAGCACATTTCATGTCCTTGGCCAGTGTGTCCATCACTTTGACCATCGACAACCGAAGCTCATATTTAATTTTATTTTTTCATTCTCTGTGTTTTTATTATTGGTGCAGCTGCTAACGAAGTTCACAATTAATTTTTTGTTTTCATTGTTTGGATACTATGTGCATTTTCATTGTATCTGCCCTTCTTGTGGGTTTCTTCATTGCATTAGTTAAAGCAGTGGTTTTGCATCTATTCTTGTTGTGCCCTTCTTCACTATGTTTGGATGTAGTGCTGGTTTGTGGATAAGCAAGGTAATTGTATCTCTCATCTTTCAACTGAACAATTCGGGTACCTCTAAATATGTGTTTTGATCTCTATTACTTTGGTAGTTAATAAAATTATGTTTGGAGTTCTTTATGTTTTTAGTTGATTGATTTAGGGTTTTATTCTATGGAGTTTTTCATTCTTTCTCTCTGTTACTGTGCATTCTCTGTGTTGGTTTGTCGATTGATAAATCTAGAGTTTGATAAATTGAGATATTTTCATTCTCTATTTTTTATATATCCCTTTTCGTGCTATAAGAATCTATTGTTGGGTATGACTGTTTGCATTTCTGTCACATCTCTCCATTTATCTGGCAATTAATGAAAGTATATTTTTGTTAGACCCATTTTTAAACTTTCATGCCAAGCTCCTCAAATTGATAACATCTTGGTCAATGACATATTCAGTTATTCATGAATGTTGAAGATCATTTGGAAATTGTTATCGGCAAGTTTCTTGTGTCACCAAGTCACCGATATCTAACTTGTCGCTAAGGGTTGGCAAAATCGGTAAGTGAATTCAAATATTAGAAACTTTAGGCACTTTCACAAATCACCGATGAAGATGACAATGTATAAGCATTATCAAAAAGTTGGGTCGCTTTACTAAAGCAAGAATTTATTGAGTTTATAATTTTTAGTGAGTTGCTCAAACTTTTAAAAATCTCGATATACTCAACCCTTAATATTATCAGCAACTTTGACAATAAACAAAAGTGAGTTTTTGTTTGTAATCAAAGGCCAAAAGGGAGGTAATTATAATAACTACTTGCAGATAACTACTTCATCGAAGCATTGGGTGCAAGATTCATGGCAAATTTTTTGGAAATCTTTCAAGAAAATAAAATTGACAGGCCAAAGCCAAATACCACCACCTTTACAATTTTTTTTCATGATTGCACTAAGGTAAAGATGTTGAAATAAAACATGGACATTGAAACCAAATTGATCAGCATAAGACCTCAAAAAGATGTATCTCGTGGGATGCAATTCTCACAAGAAAAGACAAATGATTTGTTGAAAAGGCTACGTAAACTCTCAAGTAGATGCAATATGTGGATGCGTAGACAAGGAAAGTTAAAGCATCCACAAAATTCTTCAAAGAGATATCATCTCATTAAAGGCTACAGTCATGAGATAATAGCAACACAAAATTGTTGGAAAGGTTTAGTAGCCATGAAGTTCACTAAACATGCATACAAAATATGAAACCATTCACAATGCACCCAAATCGTTTAATAGCACACCTCAAATATATGCCTTCTCATGATCTACAATGGTTGCTGAAAATACTCAAAATCAATTTATTGAAAAGTCTTTAGGAAATTGGACTAAGGTATTTCTGAATTCAATTCATTTACTCAATGTTGCAAAAGACAGAGAAAAGAATTATTCATTGGCCACCATAGTGACAAGTTGGCAAGTTTGCATGAATTTGTATACGTGGATAGTGACTGACCTTCCTAATGGTTCAAAAATTAGACCTTGAAATCATACCTCAGGGATTGGACATCCACATAACTATCTTTCATCATAAAGGTGCATTTAGTTTTCAACTCGAGGCATATACTTGAAATGGTTCTGCAAAGTATATGCACTAGACAGATCGAAACAACCACCTTTCCTATTGCTTGAAATGAAATGTTGCTTAAGAAAATGCTAAAAACAAGTAATTGAAATTCTTGTAAGGAAAACTAACTGACTTCTAAGAAACCACTAAGAAAGACAATACTTATCCATGATCAACAAACGAGAATCTACTCATTTTGCAGTGGTTGCAGGAACAATCATAGGAAGTATTCCAGTGGTTGCAGGAATAGTCCGTGATCAAGATAATGCTAAGTACAAAATGAGAAATAATTGATAAAAGAAATCAAAGGAGTACTCACTAAGTGGGCCCCCTTAGTAAGCATCCAAACAACTGAATCAAATGCCTGGAACTTAAAGTATCATCTTATTGATTCAAAAGTTCTTGACAACATAACAATAGATTGCTGGAAGTCTACTTCGTCAACTTAGAACTATATTACAACTATTAGAACTATCTTATTCTCCACCACCATACAAGAGAAGGTGGGAGAGTATTTAAGGCATGAAATTCCTAACTAACTAGCATACCACTCCCAAAGTTCAAGGATGGTGCTTTTATTGAACAAGGAGAAAAAGAAGGTGAAGTTACAAATGTTGAGAATCAGTCAAAAGTCTATTGGAACAACAGAGAGAATCTAGCATAACCTCATTCATATATCTACTCCTTCAGCAAAGGAAATCATTTAAGTCTTTAGATAAGTCATAATAAACCACTTTCAACCTCCAACTAACACTTTCAATGGCAATCCTTGTTGTCTCTTTTTCCATCTAGCAACTCCATAATCTTTATTGCTGAGCATATTGGACTGGTTCAACATTCTTCTTTAACTCTGCATGAAATTGTTAACGTGCACAAATGTAGGTATAATTATCCCTACTAGAGTAACATTCAAAATCTACATGCAACATTACCATGGATATTCCTCATAGCATAATTACCTATTATATTGCATAAAAAAGGAACATATATCAAACGAGTTCATGTCACATGACCATACCATCAAAACATATAAAATCTTATCACCTAGCAAAGGTTCTGAACTCAAAAGACATATCTAGACTCCTAATATCATAGTAATGACACATAAACATAGATAAAATAGATCCATTCTTTTGGCTCATCATTCTCCCCAACCTAGAATCTTGTTGGTCCTCTAGAAGATGAAGATGCTGCATTCCTTCCTCTTGCTCAAATCCTATAATCAATGACTTGAGTTTGTCTTGAGCCTCCTATAGCAAGGATCCAATAAAACCCCTTATTCTTCTCAAGTCTATCCCATCTATCTTTCTATGCTGTTTCAACAAATGAATTGACATACCTGTTAAAATATGGTATTGGGCATAAAAGTATAGGTGGCTGAAAGAGTAAAGGAAGCCAATTATTCATTTTTGTTCATCCCAACTGAAGGTACCACAAAGTTATTTTCAAAGTTGCATAGTAATTTTGCAAAGAGTGTGGCTCTTCCATCTTTATTTCTTTTGTAAGACTGTTCCACCTTCTTGCTACATGACCCAGAGTTGATTGTGCCTCAGAGGGCCTCATTTCTTCAAACTCCTTGTATGCTTCTTCCCTTAAGGCTAATATTTTGGGCTTAAAATCAGGATGATACAACACTTTCTGCCAATCATAATATAGTCTCCTAGGATTATCACTCTCTGCTCTTATTGGCAAGGGAATTCTGTGTTCTTCCTCTTGATAAGTTTTAGCTTCTTTACCTCTTGCATGTTCATTCTGGATCCAGGACATTAGTGCTCTCAAATGTATGTCACCAATGTACAATAGAGGGTTCAATTCTTTATCATGAGGCACTGCATAGTTGTGAAAATAAAACTCACAAAGTAAGTTTCTAATTACAACAAGAGAGTCTTGATAAACTTGATAAAATTCCTGAGCAGTCTCCAAGGAATAATCCCGATCTGAAAGAATACTGATCATTTTGAAAGTGAGAAAAAGTTCCTTTAAATACATTGCATAAACCCTAGATGGCGGTGTACACTCAAGGATGTTGGGCATCATAGTCACCACAATGTCTATTTTTTCTTTAAGAGCAACAATCTCCTCATCTTTCTTCTTAGTTTATTTCTGTAGTTGACGCTTATCATTTTCCCATTCTTCTTCCTTATCCAACATATCCCGATATAGATCAAATGCAACTAAAATCCAAGAAAATGGAGTAGGCCTATGCCAAACTACCTGAAGTTTCCTCTGTTCCTCAATCAATTGTCCCTGCTCTACTATTTGCATATTTATTGGTTCTTGTGCAAGAGTTTCTTTTTGTTTTATTTCATTTTCTTGCTTTCCTATAGGAGTTGCTTCTTGCTCAGCTCCAGGAGTATGCTGCATTTCTTCCTACCATGGTTTTTCTTTAGTGGTAGAATTTTGCCTTTCTACTGCAGGGACTTCCTCATGTTCCATCATGGAAGTAGTTGTTGCAGGATCTATGCCTTGTTCTTGTTCAATCACCTTTTCTACTTCTTTTTCCAAATTATCTAACCCATCCAGATTTCCTTCATTATAATATTGTCCTTCCTGAATTTCCCATTGTTCTTCAGTGCTTTTCTCTTCCTGGGAAGTCTGATTCTTTTCAGAATTTTCACTCATCCCCTCCTCCTGCTCAACTTCCTTTCCTTTCTTTAGACTTAGGGGCTTGAGAAGCTAAGTTTGAGGAATCAATTTGGATAGGTCCTCCATATTGCACATTTGAATTTTTCATGGGCCTTTCTCTAAGCCTATGACTTCTTCTTTGAAGATTAGTTGGAGCACTCCTATGGGTTTTAAAAGGTTTAGATTCCTTTGTAGTTTCTTCAAACTGAAAAGCTACAACAGGAGGTTTTGTGACAACAACCTCCTTTCTATTTCTAAGAGATTTTACAACTTTTTGGTTTTTCCTTCTAAGGGTTGAAGTTTCTTCTTCCAATTCCTCCTCAAGTTTTTATTTTACACCTTTAACACTTGAGGTCTCCCTCTCTTTCTACTTCTACTGAAATCTCATAGGGATTTTCATACTAGAGCTTTCCTCAATAGTCTTAGTTATCTTTTTCTTTTTCCTCTGTAGGGAGTGCGTTTTCTTCTTCAATCTCAACCTCGGTTGACTCTACTGCCTTACCCTTTTCCCCTCGAGTAGAAGCCCTAGTTTTTCTAGAAATTTCTGATAGAACATCTCCACTAGTGACTGGATGAGTCGGCTCAACTAAACTAGGGGTTACCTTTGTTGCATGAAACTTCGCAGTAGAGATATCCTTAGAGATCGAGGCTCCATGAGCAATTTTCCTTTTACTTTTTGTAAACTCTAGTCTCTCTTTCAGAATCCCTTTAATCTTCTTCCGTAAATTCACGAAGTGAAACAAATTCCTCGCAGGACAACTAAGAAACATCCCTTAACAACCGTTCTACTAATAATTTAATTAAGAAATGATGAGAGACCGAATTTGACCTACCTTTTTGGGTTTCTGTGGCCATGATCATTAGAAGGTTATATGACACATTTGGGACGTTCATCCTAATTCCATGCTTGAGAGGGATGAGCATCTTGAAGTGAATTGATTGCAAACAAAACTGCCTCCCTTCATAGCTCAAGTATTTACTTATGTGAACAACTGCTGCAATCCATTTATTTGGCAAAGAGATTCTTCTGGCCCCTTGCTTATTAACAATCAATGCATGATCTCTAGGTCTTGTAAATTTTGCTTTGGCACTCCTGACATCCTTAGATTCTAGATACTTTTCTCCTTCAACTAGTAAACCCGTCACTTCTGCAATCGTTTCTTCACTGGCCAGAACTCTCAGACCTTTAATATTTGCTTCTCCATTAGAGAATGTCATGGCAAACTCAGTGGCTATGTCTTCATTAAAATCATCCAACTTCAAAAATTAATTCAACCATCCACTCTGAACAAATTACTGACCACATACTTGGTACTGCAAAATAGAGGTATGGACTGTAGGTTCATGTCTTATCAAAGAATCCCCCATTGTGCTCTTTTTAGTTAGGTTTTACAATACCCTGCAACCTTTTGTTTTAAATTCTTACCAGTGTCTCTCGTAGCTCATAACTTGTTATCCTTTAAAGAAAACCCTTTCTAGATGAAAATAACTAAAAACAACAATTGGCAACCACAAGGGTGACAAGACAGTGTAATTATGGCTAATAAAGGCGACCAAATATCCTAGAAAGGCAACTCGTGTAAGGGCTTCAAAAATAAAAAATGCGTGCATAAAATGTCATAATCACTTTATTCGCTTAACTAAAATTTGATTTTCATAAAAAAGCGACACAAAGTTTTGATGATGTAGGACATAGAGAAGTCAAATCACAGGTAGGAATAAATCAAATCATGGTATACTCTCCTCAAACAAAAGTGTGCCAAGTGTCCTCACATGGTAGAAGAGAAATGATAGGAAGGTGATGAGGAATATACATGGCAATTTTGATGCATTTTGTAATGGTGGGAAAAATGATAAGTGATAGATCAAGAGGAAAAATAACCCTTTCCCTCAAAGAGAGATGAGAGTTTCACTATTGATTATCCTTCAAGCACTTTTTACCATTACATTAGGAAGATAAGGGATAATTCACTAGATTCAATCTCCACACAAAGATGATAGATTGAATTCTAAATGAATTAAGAATGTTAGGATGATCCCTTCTTCCTTTGTTTGATTTGGAAAGGAATTAATTAGATTATGTTGTGCAAAAGTGACAAAGAATCAATTATAACTTGATATTAGAATATGGGATGAAGTTGTGCACCTAGATTTAGTAGTAAAATGTTGAAACAAAGTCACTCTAAAAATTTGACAAAAAGTTGTCCGGAATGTGGCGGGAATGTACACAGTCCTTTGAAAAATCTGCGAAATGAAAAGGGTTTTTCTGCCTATGCAAATGGAACCCGAATCCAAAAGTATAGCTACACATCTGCAACCTACACATAGAAAAGAGAGGGAAATGTGTTGGGATTGGGGGTTTGCTTGTAGATCAAACCCCAGTTTTGGAATTAACCAAGTAATGAAAGAAAGTACTTGCAAGTAGATGTAAATGAAAGACTGAATTGTAAATCACCTCAAGGGAGGTTGTAGTAGCAATGTTGATAGAAATGTTTGTATGGAATTGTATGTTGAAATCAATCTCCTCTTCAAAGGTTTAATCCTTGATTTGAATGCAACACCTAGCCTTGAAGGGAGACTTGAGAATGCTAATGTTGGAAAAGAATTCTTGAATGCTTGAATGCTCTTGATCGCTTTATGCAACTTGAATCTCTCCAACTTTGGCCTCTCCAAATTATGCAAATGAGAGAGAAAATGCCCCCTTAAATACATGTTTGAAGGATTTGAATGTCATCACGGGTCGACATCGGAGAGGTTTCCCGCCTGAGGTACAACCCACAAGACATGCTCTAGGAAGGGTCTTGCCCTAATATAGGGTAGGGATAGGGGTGCCATACCCCTATCCTGGGAGGAAAAGGGTGTCACGCCCCTATCCAAGGGGGGACAGTGGCACCATGCCCCTGTCCTACCCCTTTCTCCAGTGCAGAAATGCAGATGGGTGATGCAAAGGCCAAGGAAGAAGCTATTTTTGCAAGCCGAGCACTCTTCGGTCTCCGATCAAGCTAGAGGATTCAAGTTCACATGCATGGGGATCCTAATGCAGTCCTAAATTACTAGGGTCGCAATTTTATGACACTACACATTTAATGAATGAATATAATAGGAAATAATGTAAGCGTCAATTTGTGATGTACCTGGAGTGATGTGGCATCATGCATGTCAGAGTCCTTTGAACACACCTGCAATTAACTAAATGATAATACTGAAAAAATAGATGAATGCGTAGTGAGGTAGAGTGATACAGAAGATATGACGATGAAATGGAGTGAAGTAAAGATATTATTATGGAGAAGTAACTTCCAAAAATATGGAAGTGTTTATTATGAATCATCATAGCTAACTAGTCAGAAGGTAGGGCTAAGAGCCCACCTTCATCGATTGCAGGAAACTCAAAAGTTGAAGCTGTAGGAAAATCAGAGGTTGAAGTAAATTGCTTTAGGAACTCTTCTTTAGACAAGGGCTTGTGATATAAATTAAGCCTATGACCATTGACCAACAATTTTAATCTTATAGTATTGATTGTTGTGAGCTGAACATTGCCATTTTTAAACTCTCGTGACACCTCATATGGGCCTTGCCATCTTGTGTGAAGTTTACACAAATTATCTTTATACTAGGAATCTTATAGGAGAGCCCAATCTCCTGATTGAAATTTCTTGTCCTTGATGTACTTATCATGCCACTTGATTTGTTGGTTTTGCAAGAGCTATGTATTTTGCAGGGTAGTTGTTCTGATTTCATCTAACTCATTTAACTGCATGATTCATTCTTGTTGTGCAGTAGTAATATACATCCCCAATTCAACTGCTATTATGAGAGTTTTATGCTCAAACTCAATTGGCATCATTTCCTTCTTTCCATATAGCATCTCAAAAGGAGTAAAACCTATTGTTGTCTTCCACGATGTCCTATATGCCCAGATTACTTCTAGGAAATCTAGCTGCCCAATCTTTCCTATGGAGATTGATAGTTTTGGTCAGGATGCTCTCAATATACCTATTTGTAGTCTCTGCTTGGCCATTGGCTTGAGGATGGTATGGTGTAGATTTCCTATGCTCGATATTGTATTCATTCACTGATGCTGTAACAAGTTGAGATGTGAATTGTGCTCCTTGGTTTGTAATAATTTCTCTAGGAACTCCATATCTCGTGAAGATTTCTTCATATAGAAACTCAACAACCTTTTTATCTCTTGCATGTTTCATTGCCTTAGCTTCTACCTATTTAGTGACATAATCAATACAAACTAGAATGTAAGACTTACTATTAGAAGGTGTATCAATTGGTCCTAAAAAATCAAGTCCCCACTTGTCAAATGGTGTTACTACCACTTGAGGATGCAAGGACATCTCATCTAATATGGTTGGTCTTCCCATCCACTGGCACCTATCACATTTCTTTGTATACCTAGCTGCATCTTTATGAAGGGTTGGCCAATAATATCCCGTGTTAAGTATTTTGATAGCTGTTCTCTTGGCTACAAAATATCCCCCACAAGGTTCATCATGGCATGCATGCAGTATGTCATAAGTCTCATCTTCTCTCACACATCTTGTCATGACCTGATCCGATCGTGTGTAGGATAAGAATCCTGCTAGCCATGTGAATTTGAAACTTTTCTCAACAAGTAGTTTCCTTTCTTTTGGAGAAAAATGAGGGTACATTTTGAGCAACTAAATAATTGGCTATATCAGCATACCATGGTGTTTTAACAACATTGAAGAATAGATTCTCATCTAGAAAGGAATCATCGATAATGGGTGAATCCTGGTTTTTCGTTAATCGTGAAAGAAAATCTGCAACTACATTTGCCTTTCCCAGTTTGTCAATGATTGTGATATGAAACTCTTGCATCAAAAGAATCCATTTGGCCAACCTTCCTAAGATTGAAGGTTTATTCATGAGATATTTGATTGTTGCATGGTCAATATGGATAAAGAATTTATATCCAGTTATATAATGTCTGAACTTATTGAGAGCATAGATGACTGCTAACATCTCTTTCTCTATTACTATGTAGTTAAATTCAACACCCTGCAAGTTTTTGCTGACAAAATAAATTGCATGTTCTATTGTTGTCTCTTTTTATCCTAAAACAACTCCAATTGCATAATCAGATGCATCGATGTGTATATGGAATGGAAGTTCCCAATTAGGACCTTGAAGTACGATGCATGAGTTAGTGCTTCCTTCAACTCATAGAATGCTTTACTGCACGAGTCTGTCCACCAGAATTCTGCATCTTTAGTGAGGAGTGTATATAGTGGTGCTGCAATTTTACTGAAATCTTTGATGAATCTCTTGTAATAACTTGCATGGCCTAGAAATCTCCTTACATATTTCTATTTTGTAGGGACATGCAAGTTAGAAATAATTTCAATTTTTCTGGGTCTACTTGAATTCCTTTATGAGAAAGATAGTGGCTAAAACCAACACTTTCTTGCATCATCATAAAACATTTCTGACTATTTAAACACAAATTATGATCTTCACATCTCTGTAAAGTATTTTCTAGGTTACTCAATGCTTCTTCAAAAGTGCCACCATAGGTAGTGAAGTCATCCATGTATATCTCTATACAATCATGAGAAATATGTGAGGCCCTACCCAGACTCATCCTGACATTTTTGTTATTTTCATGATGAGACTATTATGGATGCTTTATTTTATGCATTATGGATTTAGAAATTATATGATTCCATGATTTGGATAACATTGATGTATATTGATGCTTCATTTTTATGCATTATGGATATGAAACTTTATATGATGCTAGAATAGAATTACTTTGAGATGATGTATGTCATTATTGGATTTGCAGGACTTCATTATGATGATAGAAATAGGATGCTTATAATATGAATGGATCAAATTTTGAGGATTATGATAATTGCTTATGTGGGTCAATTGGGATATATGAGTTATTGAATTATTACTGTCAATTGTATGAGTGTTTGATGTGTATTCAAATTCATGTGTTTAATAATATATTGTGGTTATTTGGAATTACTAATGTGTAAATTGAGATGCACAGGAAAATTATCCATGTGACCATGGAAATAATATGGAGAACCAAACCTAGACCTATGTAAGGTCTTAAAGCCAGGGGTTGTCTATTTGGAGAGACAACACCTCGTTGTATCGTATTTTAATTGTGAAAGTAAATGATGCATGTGTGTTAAATTGATTTTATTAATTTGTGTAATCCAACAAGAGACAAATTCCATGTGTGATTTTTATAATGTATTTTATTGTGTCACTTGACACATGTGCTGATTAGTGTCATTGATTTTGAGTTGTCTCTTGGAGGGAGTTTGTTTCTACCTAAGCCATTTCAAACATTCGAGTGAGGTCCCAAATTTGCCTTGGGTAGGGAGTCTTGGGAGTGGTCAACTCAGGTTTGACCCGTAGGTTAACTTCAGTTGGGTTTCTAAGGGGTCAAATGGACTCCTAGCGTTAGTTTTAGAGATTTTCCAAAGGTCCAAAGGGTATACCTATGGGTTAGGGGTATTTTTAATCATGTGACTACTCCCATGTGACTGTTTAGTCACCTCAAAAAGTGGTTTTTCCAAGGTGAGCGAAAATTCAACTTAGATGGTTCCTCCTAAGATAGACAACCTTCCCTTTTGGTGTCAGACTCTCTTCCCCATCCTCTCTTACCTTTTCTCTTTCCAATTTTAGCAACATGTAAGAGGTTGGGAAGACCAACCAATGGGAACTCTCACTCTACCCAAGGGGTTGGGAAGAGTGAGAGAGGCCTTCTTAGGCAAGGATTAGGGACTTAGTGAGTTAATCACCCACTCTCCATTGTTGGAGATCATGCAAAATTTTGAAGAATAGTTGTAGGATAGAATTTTTGGCCAAGTGTTGGTGAAGAGATTGTGTGGATTTGGGCTGCTCATCCCCAACTAAATCTATCAAACCTTTGGGCAAATTAAGGTTGGTTCTTACTCCCTTTTGTTTATGTTGTATATGTTTGTTTGGAGAAATGCTTGTATGGAAAAAGTTGTTTATATGTATTTTGCTTTGTAGAAGAAAATGAAATTTCTTCCCTTTGTTTCTTTTTATGCTTTCTTGTATTGGGAGTGTCCAAGGCCTTCTACTCTTGGGAGAGTAGGATGGTCTTGGGGTGGAAGAAGTATGACAACCTTGGGTGAGAGGCTCTCCTTTATGGAGAGTGATCTCAAGGGTGTTCTTTGTGACCCTTGCTGCATAGCCTTGTGTATGCATTTGGGGGTCATAAGGGGAGAAGATATGGCTTATATGCCTTTGGGGGGGCATAAGGACGTGGAAATGTATTTTTGTTGTATTTGGTTGCCATGAGGTGGCTTGAGATGTTCCTTGCTTGTAGTCTCCCCAATGGTACTTGGTCCACTTCCACCCATGGAATATCATCACAAGATGTGGTGAAGTGTAGCTTGGGTTGGGAAAGTTGCTTTGTTGAGTGTTTACCCTTTTGCTTGTTGTGGTTGTTTGTGTGTAACCCATCTAGTGCTTGGTTCTCCAAGATCGGGGGTGGCTTCTAGTAAGCCTAGGCTGGGAGGTGAGCACTCCATGGTCAAGCCTTTTGTTCTAATTGTAGGTTGCTTGGGATGGGAAGGAAAAAGAAAGAAATTAGTTGCTAGTTTTTACTTGAGTTGCAGAAAAGATTAGAGAAAAAAAAGATGTATTTATGTTGTAGCTTTGTAAAGAAAAGCCAAAGGATGTATTTATTTTCCAAAAACAAAGAAATGTATGTATTTTATTTAAAGTTCTCATTCAATGGAAAGGAGAGACTAGTAGGGTTTTCAAATCCATTTGTAATGTTATCTACATTGTCTTCTAAAAATGTTTAAAGAAATGCATTATTCTACTTAGTTATTTTTGCAAAAAAAGAATGAGATGTATGAGTTTTATTAAGTCCTTTAGTTACAAAAAAAAAATAAAGTTGTCGCATTAATGTTATTTTTGAAATGTAGAGTTCATTTATTTCCTCATGCAAATAAACTTATGGAAAATGGGAAAAGCATGCACATAGGCCTTTGAGTTAAATACAAATACAAATTTAGTTAAATAGATTTAATATATCTATCTTTAAGTTGATTTTAAATGTTTTCTAGGCTATTGTAGTTGTTGGTTTAATTTATTACAATATATCATTTCATCTATTGCAGAATATAAAATCTAGTTTATTTCATTCTGTCACTTAATTACTGCAGAAAATGTATTTAAAATTAAATAGCCATCTAATCCCAAAGTTAGCATTCAGATAAAAAAAAAGGGAGAAGGAAATAAAATGGAGCTTGCTGTTTGTGTTTATTTAAAAAAATAATTTACAGAATGCTTATAACAAAAAAAAAAAGACAAAATATAAAACTCACATATCAGCCTATTAGAAATGAATATTTCACTTAATATCATGCTGTAAACGAGATTATTAAATTCTGCATGTACAAAAGGATTATTTAGAAAGAAAACTCATAGTTTTGCTTAAGTGCATTATTGTAAAAATATACCTATATATATATATATATATATATATATATATGTACCGCAGTGGGCAGGGCGAAGCCTGCCACTACGGGCGACCCCCAGTGGCGGTGACCGCCACTATGGTAACCCGCAGTGGGCGGTAGCCACCACTGTTAGTGGATGGCGACCGCTCCCTGCAGGGTACTGCAGTGGCCGCCACCTCCAGCTCCCCTTTCCCTTGCAGTCTGCTCGACCCTCCGCCATCATGAGTGCCTCAGCCTCCTCCACCCTTCGTGACCTCCATGGCCGCCGTCCCCATCACATAGCTGTACACAAAAAAACACACACACACATCCACAAGCCCTAACCCAATTTTCGGGTTAGGGCAAAACACACATAGATAAATAAAAAAAATATACACGTGTGGGGTATGTCCAAAAACTTAGGGTTCTCTTGAAATAAAAAAAGAAATAAGAGGAATAAAAAAGAAAATGGGGGGGAAAACCCTATTCTAATTTGAATATGGTATCCCATGCATCTTTTTTAGAACATTAATAGTTTACAATTAAATTCTTTAAAGTTAATATATTTATATGGGCTCTAATAGATGAATACTTTATTTATATTTACATAATAGTGAACTTAGTTAAGGCTTACTCTTAAGTGCTATGTAAAAGCTTATAAGAAGGTAAAGGAATATATATATATATATATATATATATATATATATATATATATATATATATTAATGGGTTTAAATTCTAAACTAAAGGGTTTTAATTTAATTAACCTGTATTAATGAGTGCCTTGCTAATATTTTGGCCTTAGGGATTTTTTGATTAGGTCAACATTAAGAGTCTATAAAGCTTAAACTTTAGAGGTCATTATAATCCCCTAGGCAAATTTTAAATGTATTATATTTATCGCTTATTTAATGCTAAGTTGTAATAGTCTAAATACAAATTTTAATATAATTGATGCTTCGAGTAATTAAAAGGTTATTTGAGATTAGAATATCTCCTATCAATTTAATTGGGAGCATTTGTGTAATTGAGTTTATATACATATTAAATGAAGAGATAAAATAATAACTCTTTTGGAGAATTAATACTTTTAAAAAAAATTTAGGATATTTTCGCCTAACTGTTTTAATTGTGAGATTAATTCAATAACATAATTAAGACTAAACTTATTAGTTCTCACCAAATCAATTTAGTTGTTAGATTAACTCCAAACTTAGTTAAGACAAGATTGGTCAATGCGTTATTTAGCAAATTTAGTTTTATTAGGATAAATTTTTTAAAAAAAAATTATTCCGTTTGTGCCCAAAAGTTTGGGCATGACAAAATATCTGAGAATATGCTTATAACTGCCATTTGAAAAGTAGCTGGGGCATTACATAAATCAAATGGAAGTACAAAGTAGGCAGAGGTCCCCCATGGGCATGTGAATGTTGTCTTTTCCTATTCCTCAGGGTCTATTCTTATGTGGTTGTATCCACTAAAACCATCTAAGAATGAAAAATATTTCTTTCCTACCAAGGAGTCCAACAGTTGGTCAATGAATGGAAGAGGGAAGTGATCTTTCTTGGTTGCATGATGAAGCTCCTTATAATCTACACAAACCCTCCACTTTCCATTTTTCTTAGGAACAATAACTAGAGGCGATACCCATTCACTTTCAAAGATAGAATATATAAATCCCGCATTGAGTAATTTTTGCAATTCTTGCTTAACTATTTCCCTTAATGCAAGGTTGATACTTCTTTGAGGTTGCCTCACTGGTTTAAAGTCTTCTTTGATGTAGATTTGGTGTGTGCACAAATTTAGATGTAACCCTTTCATATCTATGTAGTCCCAAGCAAATGCTTCCTTACGAGATTGTAGTATTCTTGTTAGAGACATAGTTTGTTCTTGAGTAAGGTGGCTATTAACATTCAACCATTTAGCTAGGGCCACTTCAACTTTCCACTTCTATAATATTATTTGTATTTATCAAGAAATTTGGTTTGCATGGCTTCCCAAATGTCAACAAAATCTCTCCCTAGACTCATAAACCATCTCAGGGCTCTTTCTTTCAAAGCAGTAGGAAACAATTTGAGTCTGTGAGCATCAATAGTGTAATCATAGCTCTGACAAAGAATGTCAAATTCAAACAAAAAGGTGTCTGGATCCTTTGTTACGAGCCCATAAAACTTAGGGAGAACTGAAGTAGCGATATTCTTGAGGTTGTTGTTATCTAGTTGATCAGTGATGGGAAATTCAAAGGTAGTTTGGTTAAGCGGATTTTGGCCAACCATTCTTTCCTAATAACGTATCAAAGAAAATGGGTTCTCAAGAAGTTCTTGGTCAGCTGGCTCCTAAATATTTGCAAACAACTGAGCTAATGGGTTTATATCTTGGTCTCCATCTTCAAATAGATGATAAGCTTGCTCAAAATTATTGCTAGGATAGGGGTCGTTAGGAAGAAACCTCCCTAAATCATCTTTTCTCCTAGGTATACAATATGACTACAAATGTTTCTAGTTTGACACCATCCCTGACAATGACACCAAAAATGACTGACCTTCCTAATGGTTCAACAATTAGACCTTGAAATCATACCTCAGGGATTGGACATCCGGATAAGTAATTATCTTTCATCATGAAGGTGCATCTAGTTGTTGACCTAGGGCATATACTCGAAATTGAGCGTATATGCACTAGAAAGACCGAAACAACCACATTTCCTATTGCTGGAAATGAAATGTTGCTTAAGAAAATGCTGAAAACAAGTAATTGAAATGCTTGTAAGGAAAACTAACTAACTTATAAGAAACAACTAAGAAAGAAAAGACCTATCCATGATCAAGAAATGGGATTCGACTCAGTTATCAGTGGTTGCAGGAATAGTCACATGAAGTATTCCATTGGCTGTAGGAACAGTCCGTGATCAAGATAATGCTAAGTACATAATGAGAAATAACTTATAAAAGAAATCAAAGTAGTACTCACTAAGTGGGCCTCCTTAGTAAGCATCCAAACAACTGAATCAAATGCCTCAAACTTAAAGTATCATCTTATTGATTCAAAAGTACTTGACAACATAACAAGAGATTGCTGGAAGTCTGCTTCTTCAACTTAGAACTGTATTATAACTATTGGAACTATCTTATTCTCTCCTACTGTACAAGAGAAGGTGGGAGATTATTTAAAGCATGAAATTCCTAACTAACTAGCATACCAGTCCCAAAGTTCCAGGAAGATGCTTTTATTGAACAAGGAGAAAAAGAAGGTGAAGTTACAAATGCTGAGAATTAGTCAAAAGTCTATTGGAACAACAAAGAGAATCCAGTGTAACATCAGTACTAAATATACTCCTTCAAAAAAGGAAATCATTTGTCTTCAGATAAGTCATAATGAACCACTTTCAACTGCCAACCGACTCTTTCAATGGTAATCCTTGTTGTCTCTCTTTTCGTTTAGAAACTCTATAATCTTTATTGCTGAGCATCTTGGACCGGTTCAACATTCTTCTTTAACCCTGCATGAAATTTTTAACGTGCACAAATATAGGCCTAATTATCCCTACTAGAGTAACAGTCAGAATCTACATGCAACATTACCATGGATATTACTCACAACATAATTACCTATTATTTTGCATAAAAAAGGAACATATATCAAATGAGTTCATGTCACATGACTATACTATTAAAACATATTAAATCTTATCACCTAGCAAAGGTTATGAACTCAAAAGACATATCTAGACTTCTAATGTCCTAGTAATGACACATAAACATAGATAAAATAGAGCCATTCTTTTGGCTCATCAGATAGGATAAAATCCCAAGGTAGAGGATAACTTTCTAAAAGTTGTTGTCTTCATCCTACGAAAAGTGTTCATGTGAGGAGCTAGTCATTGTGAGGTTTTCTCATTGTTGATATGTGGGCTACCATTACAAAGATTCTAATAACATTCCTATTCATAAGTTGTGGTTCTTTATGGAACAAATGAAAAAGGTAGATCCAGAGTTGCAAGGACTTGTAATGAAGTTAGAAAATGTGACATCTAAAAAGCATTTCAAAGATTGAAGAATGATTTGAGTAGATTTTATTAAAGGTGCATCATTTGTGAATCTTTTTGGGATATTAGCCTTAAGAGTTGTGATGAGAATTTGAATGGATTTTTCTATATGTTTCAATCTTATTGGTGGAGATATGTGGTTAGCTACAAAAGGTGGATATTTCATAGCACACAAAGGAACAACTTCCTAAGTTGGAATTGGGTCGATTTTCCTTGAAGATCAAGTTGTTTGTGATTTTAGGGTGACATGGTGCTCACTTCAACTAAATTGATGACTTTCTCATTCTTTAAACAAGTGTTTCCACTTACCTTTTTGTAAAAGTGACTAATGTCACCCATTGTAATTAATGTTAGCTTTTGGGCCTAATTTCTCTAAAAGTTAGGTTAATCCTAACTTGTCTCCAAAAAGGAAGTTACTAGAAGTAATACCTTAGGTAGTTATCCTAAGTTTGTACCTAAGGTAGTTATGCTCAATGGTTGTCTTAGGAAGTTATTCTAAGTGGGCACGTAAGTTGGTTATCCTAAGTAGTTAAGCTAAGTGGTTATGAGGTGGTTATTCTCTCAAGCCTATAAATACAAGGATTTTTCATTGTAAAAAGGGGGGAGACTCTTACAGAGGGGAAACTCTGTAGAAATTGTTAGAGGATCTTGTAATAAATTTTTATTTTACACTATGTATAAAGAGGTTTATGAGATTGTATAATCTCACAAAGACAATAAAGAATGCTTTCAAGTTCATATGTTCATGATGTTCTTCTAAGTTGTCATTACTAATTTTATTTGTATGTTGATTTATTTTTGTGTCCACGTGAATTATTAGCAATCTATGCAATTGATGTAATGAAACACAATCAAGCTTTGGTATCTTGGTTTGGATGTGCTAAAGCTACCCATCTCTTCATATGTTGAGATATGTCACCCTTTTTTCATCATCATTGCAAGTTAAAACTTGTTTTGTGCTTAAGCCCCCTTTGTATCTATTATCATTTGTGAAATCCTATTTGGTGTTCGTATGTCTGTCATTGGGGTTTCTGTTATTCACCTTTCTTTAGTTTAGTTTTGACTCCTTTTTGTACTTTCAGGTAAAAAGTACACAAAAATCTGAAATACCCCCATCATACGAGGGAGATCCTCCTCTCAAACACAAAGGAAGATCGCAGTTTTCCTCCAATTTCTCCAACTGTTGGCATGGTTGTCATTGCTCTTTGAGCAATCAGGGTCAAATTTGGAGAGTCAATCACAACGACAAATTTGTGTACCAACAATTTTAAATTCTTAGCGTTCTTTAGGTTTCATTGTTGTTGTTTTACATGTGTTTTTTGGTTATCTATTTATAAATTTAGGGTTCCATTGTATGCATTTTCATTTTGTGTCTCTATTAGCCTATAGGTTATTTAGCCTTGGTTATTGCGACAACAAATTTTGGGGTTTGATAAATTGATAGATTTTGGGTCTATGTGCTACACATATATGTTGGTTTCAATGTGGAAAGGTTGTTTAGTTGTTCTATGTATTACGTACATACATACATACATACATACATACATACATACATACATACATACATACATACATACATACATACATACTAGATCATGAAAGGTCATGCAAGGATAATTAATTTTTCTAGACACATCATCCTAATTCTCTAATGTAGTTACTTGCCACGTACTTTAAAACATGTAGATTTAACATTTCTTAAGGTATCCTAACATGATAGATGCAACTAAGTTTCTTATATCCCTACTGAATGGTGAGATATATACAAATAATATTTTTTCTACATCCAAGATCACATATATAAGCACTAAGTTGTTCTAATCATTATAATACATCATTAGTTAACATCCTTATATTTCATATCAAGATAAGAGAAGAAGGGGAGAGAAAAATGCCATCTAACCACTATGTCAAGGAATTTATATACCTTCCATGCAGGTTCTCATAATCTATACTAAGTTAAATTTATATGTAGAACATAAGTGCATCATTTTACTATTCATGAATAAGGCAATACATTATTCAACATAATAAGCTAGTCCTAAGAGTACAACATCAGTTGGAGAAATACACACAATTTCCTTTATTACAAAATTAGTTATATAACTAAACCACCTTTAGCATTTGAGTAAATAATCATAATTTCAAGGTAAACCAAGACCACATAATATCATATAACAATTACTAGCATCAAGGAGGTAAGAACAAGAAACAAATGCACATGATACACACAATTAGGATTTTCAGAAAGAATGAGCGAATGAGGGCACAAAGCATAAACATCTAAAACCTCCTAAGTCCCAATAATTTATTCCAAACATAATTCTAGAAGGACAAGAACAAGATGAAAACACTATAACAAACCACACAATACTAAGGGCACAACCTTAACAAAAGATTATAGTGTTTTCAACACTGGCTCTGATACCAGATGTAACACCCCACCAAAGAACTATATCTAACATAATTACAAATCAACCATATGATTAATTATTTCTAATTAACAATTAATACAAGAGACATGAAAAAATCATTACTTACACACACAACATACTCAGCTAGGATTATCAGATTTTGTCTAAATGGCAAACCGATCAGGTAGACACAAGAAAAGGACTATTGCCCTGATATAGAGCAAAGTTTTAAGGTTGGGACAATCGGGCCAATATGCTATCTCCCACAACCTCCATTGCAATTATGTAGGAACACTCAGACCTGTGGAACCAGGTGGAGTCAATACCCTATACTTCCAACCCTGCATCATAGATGAACACATATACATTTATATAACATATATAATAAATACACTCACACCAGTGAAGGGAAGTCGTAACATCATAGGTCTCTTCTAAGAGAGTGATAAGACATCATCTCCTCGCACCACAATCAGGAACATGAAGATAATACATAAATCAAATCTCCATACACTTCAGTTATCATAATCAGTTACACCTCATGATCTAACTAAATTCGTTAGTACATAGGTTAGTAAACATATGCATCTCTTACATTACATGTTCACATATTCATAATTTGCTGCAACATAAACATAAATATAAATCATGGCATATATATCAATCCTAAAATCATAACAAGGTCTCATAAAATAAAGCATCATAGAATATGGCATCATCAAAACCACATATAGAGTCAAATAAGTCACCATGAGTCCAACTGAACAAAATCAATTTCTAAATAAGGAAGGGGTATCACATAGTTATACTTATCTCACTTAATTTATCCAAGGTTTAAATAATAATTAATTTATTCATATATTCACACACACACACACACACATAATAAATACACTCACACTAGTGCAGGGAAGTCGTGACATCATATGTCTCTACTAAGAGAGTGATAAGACATCATCTCCTCGCACCACAATCAGGAACATGCAGATAATACATAAATCAAATCTCCATACACTTCAATTATCATAATCAATTACACTTCATGATCTAACTAAATTTGTTAGTACATAGGTTAGTAAACATATGCATCCCCTATATTACATGTTCACATATTCATAATTTGCTGCAACACAAACATAAATATAAATCATGGCATATATATCAATCCTAAAATCATAACAAGGTCTTATAAAATAAACCATCATAGAATGTAGCATAATCAAAACCACATATAGAGTCAAAGAAGTCACCATGAGTCCAACTGAACATAATCGATTTCTAAATGAGGAAGGGGTATCACAAAATTATACTTATCTCCCTTAATTTATCCAAGGTTTAAATAATAATTAATTTATTCATATATTCACACACACACACACACACAGATATATATATATATATATATATATATATATATATATATATATATATATATATATATATATATATATATATATATATATATATATATATATATATATATATATATATATATATAGAGAGAGAGAGAGAGAGAGAGAGAGAGAGAGAGAGAGAGAGAGAGAGAGAGAGAGAGAGAGAGAGAGAGAGAGAGAGAGAGAGAGAGAGAGAGAGAGATATGTATATATGCACACACACACAGATATATATATATATATATATATATATATATATACATACAGACATACATACATACATACACAGACACATGCATACATACATACCTACACACATATGTATATACATGTACATGTGTACACATATATATACATAAAGATATATATATATATATATATATATATATATATATATATATATATATATATATATATATATATATGCATATGCATATGTATATGTATGTATGTATGTATATATGTATATATATATACATATATACATATATACATACACACACACACACACACACACACACACACACACACACACACACACACACACACACACACACACACACACACACACACACACACACACACACACACACACACACACACACATATTTATTAACATACAAAATGAACATCCAAGATTTAGATTTATTTTGTATTTCTAAAGAGTAAGACATAAATCCTCAACATATAGTCATATCTCGTTTAATGAATAAATATAATACTCTCAGTCATAACCCTAGGAAGATCTATGTTTTCAAAGGATTCTCCTCTACTAATAATGTTTCAGATTCAAATCTCTCCTTAGCTTCAACAAAACCATCATCAAAGAATGACAAGATTCTTCTGTGCTCCAGGGAAGTTGATAAGGTTTGTAATCCTTAGATTCATTATAAGAAAGTTCAACATCATCATAAAATGCACTTGGTGGGCTCTCCTCTACCTTAGCAAATTTTTTTTTGTCAAGGGATAATTCAACTATGTATTAAAGAAAATGGAAAATCACCTTCTTCCTCCAAAAAGGCTCTAATTGAGAAAGCTTGTCAAACATATGAGCCTCTACCTTCTTAATCACTTAAAAATATTAGAGCCAATTTGGGGATGATTTTGGAAATGTTCCTTGTTCAAGAATCATAAGGAGTAGATACACCCCATTTTTTAAACCATAAAACTCAAGAAAACATCATTGTCTCCCCTTAGATTGTGTTAGATGCTCTTCAAGATATCATAAATTCATTTAGAGAACAACAACTCAAGGATATAATGATTGAAATTTTAGCTCAAGAAGGTTCAAAACTGATAGATGAACTTGCAAAGGCAAAGGGCATAACTTGATGAACTTATAAGGCATTGAGGGGGGGTGGGGTGAATCGGTGATAGTAAAACCAATACAAAACTGAATATCAATTTCACCAACTTAAAACTCAATAGACATGTAAGAAATAACACCAAGTATGCATGAACTGTAGGACTTATATGACTTAAAGAAACATAGTTTCCATCAATGACAATACACAAAATAGTCATCATACATAAATCTAATCTCTATGCACAACAAACATATACCGGTTGCATCAAGCAAACACACATTACCGATTTAGTTCAAATGATCAAATGCCAACAATCTCCCCCTTTGGCATTGATGGCAACACTTAGGAAAATTTTGTCAATTGAGTGTGCAAAACAAAAAACTTCATGACATACATTCCCTTTAGCAATTGCATGCCATTACAAAAATGAAATCATTACTCCCCCTTAACAGTACATACAAAATTTTGACTAGACTCTTAACTATTTCTACTCCCCCTTTGACAACAATGCCAAATAAAGAAGTAAAATACATACATTACATCAAAATTTGTCAGCAAAATTGCATGTATATATATAGAAATAAAAGTGTTAAGGTATTTACAATGCAATTCTCAAGAAAACATCACTGTAATGAAACTTCAACTGCTTAAAATTAGTGTCCCATGTTTCCAACAATGTCTTGGTAATCTCAGCATGTGTTAAGATCTGTGCTGCAAACTCCTCCATAGCATCAACTGTACTCATCTCAGGAGTAGCCAAAATTGCCTCTGACTCCTTAAATTCTCTCTAAATAATATGTACTTTCAGAAGTAGCTGAATTTGGATTTCTTTCAGTGATATGACCCGTTTCACTTGCTCATGTTCACAAAGTTCTAACTGGTATTGTAGATCAACAACCTTTTTACCAAAAGTGATCACCGAGTCCTGTATCAATATAAAAGTTTCACTTAAATTTTGTATTTCCTTCTCAGTATCAACTCTCTTCTTTCTCAAGTTTGCACAAAATAGTGAAAATTGGGAAATATTCACCAAAATCTTACAATCGGTTTCTAATCCAGTCTTCAACAAGTCTTTATTTACCATTAGGGCTACTTTGCCTTTATCTATCTCAACCATTAATTATTCTCCCCTTTTCATCTTATAATCCTTTTCAATATAAATGTTTGCATCTTCTTCAAGGGTTTTAAGTTGTTCACTGGCACTAACAACTAACTGTCCAAGTTTGGCAATAGGGGTAGCCAAATGTTCTGTATCAGTATTCGGTAGGAGACTTGACAAAATATCAACAATTGTCCTTATAGTCTCTACTTCTCTTTTTCATTCCTTTGATCTTTTCTTTTGTGCCCGAGATTGCATTGCAGTACTAAACAGAGGATGTATGTATAAAAAGACCCAATAGGCATTTGTAAGAGAAGAATGGTTAATCCTTGATATTTGATCATGGATAATTGATTGTTGTTTGTCGATTGCCTCAGAAAACATTTTTTTTTTTTTCTGGAATGCAATAGAGAAGTCCATTTCCTGGTTTTCAATTAGAGTTTCATTTCTATTCATTTCACATATGCTGTTAATGTAATTGTTTCTTTTCTCTGTTCTGTGAGTTGTTGGTTTGAACCCATGAATAAATTTAGGATTTGTAAATAAACCTTTCCTTTTTAGTTTTTGTTCCTTGTTTACAATAATCAAATGGCTCTGACTTGAAACTCTACAAGATCTTTGGAGATTATCAAGCAGAGCCAGAAATGTACAGTAGGTTTTCATTTGAGAGAGACTAGGAAATGGCAATTGCCATTTCTGCATACTGAGCCTAAGCAAGCTTGGTGATAGTCCGACTAGGTATCAGTAATTTGAAGGAGATAACTTGTAGGGGAAGTAAACTGTTGAGAAGTGGGAAAATATCTAGAAGGCTGCAAGCCTGAAAATGAGACATTGAGTAACCATAGGGAAAAGTTTGCTAAACCAAACAAGATGGGTGGTTTTGCAAAAAGAGAGCGAATGTGTGTGTGTCCTAAACCCCTGTAAGGATTTAGTGAACAAGCTTACCTTGTGAGATTGAGGAAGATGAGATAAGAAAACAAATGGTGGGGAAGCCCTCAGAAGTCTAGAGGGGTAGACTTGGAACCCGGAAAGGGATAGAAGAAAACCATCAAAGAAACCAAATTGGTGGAAACTAGGTTGCCTCCCTATCATATTAGTATTAGAGCAAGGTTAGACTCAAGAAGAAAGTAGTTGATGTCAGGCACTGAATCAGTAGGAGAAAATAGTCTCAGAATGGTGACCAATGTAGAGTTAGCCAAGAAGGTAGAAGATCAGGAGGAAGAGAATAGACCCCTGAAAGAAAGATTGTTACAATTGAAGAGAAAACTAGACACAATTGAGGATAAAACTGAGAAAGTAACAATCTAGGTCAGTGAAGGGAAGGGAAAAGAATCAATGGAAGAGGATAGGATACCTCCCCCAAACCCTGTCCTACCTGAAGAACCTTTCCTTTAAGCAATTAAAGCCTTAGGAGGAAAATTCCTAGAAGGAGTGCCACTTTTTTTATGATAAAATGGAGCCTAAAGTAGTTATGGAATGGATTGAAGGATTGGAGAATCACTTTGAGTGTGATGGAATTAGTGAAGACCAAAAGGTGAAGGTAACTAAGTCTAGATTGAGAGGAGCAACCTTGACTTGGTGGAAATTTATCCAAGAAGAAAGACAAAAAGAGGGTAAGAACCAAATAGCCAGTTGGAACAGAATGGTAGCCAAGGTGAGGGAAGCCTATGTCCTTGAAGATTATGAGATCCAACTACACAAAAGGAGACAAAACCTGAGACAAAGAGACTTGGATGTGAGCAGCTACATTGAGGAATTTTAGAAGTTGTGTCTAAGATCCAAGGTGGTAGAGGATGAGAGCATCAAGGTAGCCAGATACTTGAATGGCTTGAGATGGAATATTCAAGAGGAGTTGAGTTTGTTATGTCCTAACACTGTGCATAAGTGCTATCAATTGGCACTAAAGGTGGATGAAAAGAGTAAAAAGAAGCAAGAACAAAGCAATAGAGGAAGAGGCAGAGGAAAAGATGGTAGAGGCCAAAGAGGCAGTTTTGGTGGAAGAGGAATAGATCAAAGGTCCCAAGGAGAGTCTAAACTTATTTAGCAAAGTGAGGATTCACATAGCAAGAGAAACTAAATAGGAAGGGGATCATCTAGCAACCTAGGAAGAGGTAGATCTAGTGGACTAGAAAGAGGGTCCTACTTCTCCACCATGAATTGTTACAATTGCCAAAAGTTGGGTCACCCTGCCTATAGATGTCCAGAGAAATCCTCTTCATCTCAAGGAAGTGAAAGAAGAGTGACATATGCACAAGAAGATGCAAAAGTAGCAAGACACAAGGTGTGAGCTTAGATCCTGAAGATGGATAAAATTTAATGATGAGAAGAGCCTTGATTAAGGAACCAATCAAAGAAGAACCAACTCAAAGAAGAGCTTTGTTTAGAACCAAATGCAAGGTCCTTGGTAAGGTTTGTAGAGTGGTGATAGACTCCAGGTTTACTGACAACATTATGTCAGAAGAAGCAGTAAGTAAAATAAAGTTGAAAAGAATTCCACATAGTAATCCATATAGGGTCACTTGGCTCAACAAGGAGCAACATGTGGTAGTGAATGAACAAACATGGGTTGAGTTCAACATAGGTAGTTATAAGGATAAAGTCTTGTGTGACATCCTACCTATGGATGCTTGCCATCTACTTCTTGGTAGTCCATGGCAGTTGACAGAAAGGCCATTCACAACGGAGAGAAGAACTCTTATTCTTTTTAGAAGGATGGAGTTACATACCATATTCAGTCCCTAAGTGATGAAGGAGAGAGCAGCAAAAGTAAATGCCCAAATGCATTACTAGTAGGTGAAAAAGAGTTCATTGACACTGTCAAGGAAAGAGAAGGACTGGGGTTTTCTCTTATAATGAAACCAAGGGAAGCAAAGCAAGAAAAGAAGGTTCAAATACCTCATGAAGTGCAACAGATACTACACAACTTCAAAGTGATCATAGGTGATGGAGCACTAGCAACCCTACCTCCTATTAGAGCCATAAGCCATCAGATTGATTTCATTCCAGGAGTATCATTACCCAACAAAGCAGCCTATAAGATGACTCCCGAACAGAACAAGGAAGTGGCTAGACAAGTCCAAGAATTGTTAGACCAAGGGTTGATAAAAAAGAGCATAAGTCCTTGTGCCATACCTACAGTGTTAGCACCCAAGAAAGGAGAAACATGGAGGCTATGCATAGATTCAAGAGCCATAAATATAATCATTATCAGGTATAGATTTCCTATCCCAAGAATTGAAGACTTGATGGATTTCTTGGGAGGTGCAAAGTACTTCAATAAGATTGATCTCAAGAGTGGATACCATCAGATCAGGATAAAAGAAGGTGATGAATGGAAAACAACCTTCAAAACCAATGAAGGACTTTATGAGTGGCTTGTTATGCCATTCGGTCTTAGTAATGCTCCTAGTACATTCATGAGACTCATGAATGAAGTGCTGAAATATTTTATTGGTAAATTTGTTGTTGTATACCTAGATGATATCTTGATTTTCAGTAGAATTAAAGAGGAACATCTAGAGCATCTTAGTATTGTATAGCAAAAATTGTATGATGAGCAACTAACAATAAACTTGGAGAAGTGTGAGTTTATGAAGCAGGAACTTTTCTATCTTGGATTTGTAGTTTCAGGAGGAGATTTGAAGATGGACACATCAAAGGTGGAAGCCATCACAAATTGGCCAACACCAAAGATAGCAAGTGAAGTAAGAAGTTTTCATGGTTTGGCATAGTTCTATAGGAAGTTTATCAGAGGGTTCAGTGAGATTTGTGCACCCATGTTGGATACCATCAAAGGAGGAGTTAAGACTAAGTTTCAGTGGACCAATGCAGCTAACAAAGGGTTTGAACTTTTGAAACAAAAGGTAGCTACACAACCAATACTCACTCTTCCTAGTTTTGATAAGTTGTTCACAATTGAATGTGATGCAAGTAATATAACAATTGGTGCTGTTTTGAGTCAAGAGAATATACCTATAGCTTTCTTTAGTGAGAAGCTCAATGATGCCAAGAAGAAGTATTCATCCTATGATCTTGAGCTGTATGCTCTTGTCCGAGATCTTAGGAAGTGGAGGCACTACTTGTTATCTAAGGAGTTTGTTGTTTACACAGATAATCAAGCTTTAAGTTTTTTGAATTCACAAGATAAGTTGAGTCATAGGCACATTAAATGGGTTGAGTGTTTATAGGCATATACCTTTTCTATTAAGTATAAGAAAGGACAATGTAATAAAGTAGCATATGCTTTGAGGAGAAGGCTACTAATAGTGCAAGAAGTGCAGATTCATAGTATTGGAGTTGATTACTTCAAGGATTTGTACCCCAATGATGAAGATTTTGCAAACATTTACAAGGTTTGTCAAGAATTTTAGAATCAATTTCATAGTGAATATGCTGACTTTACTTTGCAGAATGGTTTGTTGTTTAAAGGTGGACAACTGTGTGTTCCCAAAGGATTGATGAGGGAAAATCTGATCCAAGAAAAACACAATGGATGTTTGAGTGGTCATTTTGGCCTTAATAAGACACTGGAACTTATGCAAAGGTTCTACTATTGGCCCATAATGCAGAAGGATATCCGAAGGTATGTTGAGCAGTGTATAGTTTGTCAGAAAGCTAAAGGTATAGCTACTAATGCTGGTCTTTATCAACCATTACCTATTCCTACAAGGCCATGGGAATGTGGCAGTATGGATTTTGTGGTTGGATTACCCAAAACAAAGCTTGGCTGTGATAGCATTTTTGTTGTTGTTGATAGATTTAGTAAGATGGCACATTTTGGTCCTTGTAAAACTACCCATGATGCTATTCACATTGCACACTTGTTTTTCAAAGAGGTTATAAGAATCCATGGTTTTCCAGTTAGTATTGTTTCAGATAGAGATGTCAAATTACTTGGACATTTTTGGAAAACTCTTTGGAAACGATTGGGAACTAACTTGTCTTTTGGTTCAGCCTATCATCCCCAAACAGATGGTCAAATAGAGGTGGTCATTAGGACACCTGGAAACCTTTTAAGGTGTTTTCCAAAAGAATATGGATAGAGTTGGGATCAGGTTCTTCACCAGGTGAAGTTTCCTACAATGACAATATCAATAGATCTACTGGGAAGAGTTCTTTTGAGATAGTGTATGGTATACACCCACGGGGTGTTATGGAATTACACGATCTTGGTAATCTGTCGCACAGAAGTGGTCAAGCTGATGATGTCACTCAATCTATGAAGGAGGTTCATGACCAAGTCAAGCGAGCTCTCCAAGATTCTTCATAAAAAGTTAAAGCTCGAGTTGATACCACCTAGAGAGATGTGCAATTTTTAGTTGGAGAATTGATGATAGTACATTTGAACAAGGCTTGACTTCAGAAAGGGGTTCCCAGCAAGCTACAAATGAGGGGAATAGGCCCTTGTAAAGTTTTAACCAAGTATGGCTCTAATGCCTATAGGATTGATTTACCATCTGATATTGATTTATCTCCCATTTTCAATGTTGCAGATTTGGTTGTCTACAAGGGACAACTTCCCAAGGAGGATGCGTGCGTTTTAAATGTTCAACAGTCACTTGCTGACCTGCCATTAATTTCTCCTTCCATGCCTCAGGCTGAGAAAGAGTTGGATTCTTGCATTCTCAAGAAGACTAGACAACAGGTCTACATGGAACATTTGGTCAAGTGGATGCATAAACCTAATTCTGAAGCGACCTGGGTCCCTGAATCAGACTTTGTTAAGTCAAGAATTGATCTTTCCTTGCTGCTGAGCATAGTCACTTGACTTCTTTTTTGGGGGGGAGTATGGTGCAGGAGCACCTAAGGGTTGAAATGCCCTTAGCCAATTTTGGCTTGTGAGACCTTCCAGTGGTCATGTAAATACATAAGGACTGGCTCTAGTCCATTTGTATGGTTGTTTAATTGCAGATTTTAAAATTTATGTTTTTGGCAAGACCTACCCTCGATCGACAAGTCTTACCCCGATGAGTTTGCCAGAGTTTGGAGTGGTTCACACTTACCCCGATGACCTGATAAGTCATTAGTGCTCAGAGTATTGTTATCAGGTATTGGAAGGAGTAGTTTAAAGTTTCCCTGATGATTAACTTGACCTATATTTAGACAGTGATCACAGATGATCCTACGGTTGTCAGTATACCACGATGGGAAGATGATCACTAGATAATCCTCACGACTTGGCGACAAAGCACGTGCAAAAAAAGAGGCAAGTTAATGACCATGTAGGTTGAAGGTGGATCAACGACGATCGCTATACCACAATGAAGAGATGCATGAAAGTTATTCCCCACGACTTGGCAACCAAGTGGTGGGACTTGACAAGTTAGCAGCTCAGGTGAGTTCACGAGTGAGAAAGTCTAGGATGATCGGATGATTGTCGCTATACCGCTATGGTGAGATGCATGAAGGTTATCCTTCGTGACTTGGTGATCAAGGTGGGGCCCAACAAGAGAGCTTCATTCCAGGTGGTTAGTGAGGCCATGCTAAGGTGGCAGGGCAGGGACCTCGGAGCCAATCAGGGGGTGCCACACGACGGAGCGCAGAAAGAGACCAAGGAAGATCAGACGGTTAAATTTTAAACTATTGGTGCAGTTGCAAATGGAGACCGTTGATAATGAGATTTATCTCATCCAATAGGAGGAGTTCCAAATAGAGGATGTATGTATAAAATACCCAATGAGCATTTGTAAGAGAAGAATGGTTAATCATGGATCATTGATCATTGTTTGTTGATTTCCTCGGAGAACATTTTTTGTTTTTTTGGAATGCAATAGAGAAGTCCATTTTCTGGTTTTCAATTAGAGTTTCATTTCTGTTCATTTCATGTATGTTGTTAATGTAATTGTTTCATTTCTCTATTTTGTGAGTTGTCGGTTTGAACCCGTGAATAAATTTGGGATCTGTAAATAAAGCTTTCCTTTTTACTTTTTGTTCCCTGTTTGCAATAATCAAATGGCTCTGACTTGAAACTCCACAAGATCTTTGGAGATTGTCAAGTAGAGCTAGAAATGTATAGTAGGTTTTCATTTGAGAGAGAACAAGAAATGAAAATCACCATTTCTGCATATTGAACCTCGGCAAGCTTGGTGATAGTCCGGCTAGGTATCAGTAATTTGAAGGAGATAACTTGCAGGGGAAGGAAACTGCTGAGAATTGGGAAAAGTTCTAGAAGGCTACAAGCCTAAAAATGAGACATTGAGTAACCATAGGGAAAAGTTTGCTAAATCAAAAAAGATGGGTGGTTTTGCAAAAAGAGAGCGAATGTGTGTGTGTCCTAAACCCCTGCAAGGATTTAGTGAACAAGATTACCTTTTGAGCTTGAGGGAGATGAGATAAGAAAACAAATGGTAGGGAAGCCCTTAGAAGTCTAGAGGGGTAGACTTGGAACCCGAAAAGGGATAGAAGCAAACCATAAAAGAAACCAAATTGATGGCAAACTAGGTTGCCTCCCTATCAAAGATGAATGCATCTTCAATCTCCCTTCATTCACTTTCAGACAAATGAGTAAACATTATGTTTAAACCTTTGTAAATACCACACTCCTTAATAATTCTAACCATTCTAGTGAAATAATCTTCAAGTGTCAATATTTTCATAGTTGCTTTACCTTTTAGAGTACTCTTCTACTTCTTAGCACTTTCTCTTAGTGCTCTCTTATCTTCCTCTGATTCTGTTTCCTCTATATTTGTCACTGATTTGTGAGGTTTCTCCTTCTTTCTTTTTCTGGTTTGGGGGGGAACAATAGGAGGTTCAACATTTTTACCTTTCCTTCAGAATTGTATTTTAGAGGATTTCCTTGTTTGGGATTCAATAGGCTTCACCTTAGGTTCTTTTGCTTTCTTCTTCTCAGCTGCTTTGGCTGCTTTGGTCTTACCGGTGGGGGTACCAATTGGTACACTTGAAGTTTCACCTTGTTGAGCCTCATATTTGGCTCCTGCTGGAACAATATGCTCTTTTATGAATCCGACCTGCTCAACAAAGGCCTCTACCTCTTTCCTTACTTTCTTTGCTATCACTAGTTGCTATAATTCAGAGTGCACTTTCAGTAGTTTCTCCTTGTAGGTTCCAAACCTGTCAGTAGTGGTATTGACCGATTGAGCTAACAAATGATTAGCATAAGCAACAAGTAGATCTTTATCTACTTCATAACCCATGGGCATTACCTATGTGATCCTAGGAATAACAACTTCCATCAAGCATGTATCTGTGTCAACCATAAAATAGATAGAATCCTCATACCGATTGATGACCTCTGCCAGTATGCATTCTCTAGCATGCATTTCCTTCTGAAATTTCTTAAAATATCCCCATAAAATATCATCAAACTTATTTTTCAGTATCCTAATGCTGTTCTTCATTTGCAATAGGGAAGGTGTCCTGGTTATCCATTGCACATCACCAATACCGGGGAAAAAGTTTTGGAAATAAAAGAATAAGCCCATGATAGGCTATCCAAACTTGAATCTAATCTTCTTGTCCTTCTTGACTACTTCCAAGTTTGCCACTAATTAACTCCTTAGAGCTTCAGTCAAGTCATACTCCATATTTTCCTTAATCATCCGGTATGCAGTGTGAATTACTCCTACTGGTACACTGTTCATTCTGCTTGAATAGAAAATTCTATAGCCAATCACCATAGATGCAAATTTAATATTAGGATCATTAATATCATTCACAGTCATGGCTCTTCTATCCCATCTAGATCCAGTTAACTTCTCAACATCATTCTTAGGTATAGACCTAAGCAATGGCACTTCACTAGTTAAGAAGAAACCGGTTACAACATGGATTGCTTCCTTAGTTATTTTGTGAGGTCTATCCAACCACATGAATTGATCATGAATGTGGCTCAAAACAAATCTTACCAACTCATCATCATTATTATCAATGAAATGGATCGCATGATGAAAACCTTTATTGGCTACACTTCTGAACTATTCTATCAATCTTCCCTGTTCATTACACAAAGATCTATATTGCTCCTAAATAAATGCAACTCCCAAGTCTTCAAGTTTGCAGTGATAAAAGGATATTACATCCTATACATGAAAGACACCATTCAATATACCAGATAGGGCACTGACAGAGTTAGTTTCCTCCGACTTGTATGGATGCCGTTTGAATTATGGTCTTGCCCTCTCGGTAACATCAACAAGATGAGGTGTATCCATTTCAAATATGAAAATCACCAAGAAAAGAGTAGAAATTCTTAGATAAATACCTCTTCTGCTTCGGTACTAGGGTTTCCAATTGTCAAAAACTCTCAATACTCGATCACTGATTCAAACTTCACTTTGATCGCCTCAGATTGTTGGTAAATGGTCTAAATGCTGCTAGCATACACTTATCTCTTCTCTGCTTGCTTCACCAAAATTTCTCAAGATGCAAAGTGACAAATGAAATGCAAAAAGTTCTATTTATTTGCATTTTAACTACCGCAATAAATGCATTTACTGACAAAACCCTAAAACACCTTAAAATACTCTAAATCATATTACCGGTAGAAAAAACTCAATGATATTTAGTGGTTATGATTCTAAAACACATAAAAACATCAAAATGCATCAGAATATGCAGATTTAACTTACAGTACATCATCTAGGGGTTCAACTCAAGATTTGACAATAAGCTCACTGCAAGTTGTAGAAATAAATTAGTTTTCCAGAGATGTATTCTCCACATTAGGTGAAGAATTTGATTCCTCAGATGGTTTGCCACCACTCTTCTTTTTTCAAATATTACTCATCTTAGCTCTGGTTTCTTCAATATCAACAAACTTCTTTCCTTTCCAGTCTGTAGGATGATTTACTAGTTGGTTCTTCTATGTTCTGCAAAACTTGGCAATGTGTCCCGGTTTGTTGCAATGATAGCATGCCATTCTAGATGCTCTCCAAGGTCCTGAGTTGCCTCTACCTGTTATTCTTCTACAATTCATTTCCACAAGTCCAAAATTGTTGTAGATTGAACAAGTCACATTGACTCTCTTTTCCATCTCATAAGGACTAGACCGGTTAATATAGGGTCTTTGCCAATTTGTGTTCCTCCAGTCAGTGAAATTCCTTCTCCAATCACCAATAGTTCTTGGGTTTATGTGAGGTGCTAGATTGTTTTCTCTATATCTGCATTCAACTAATCTATGCCCATACATGTTGCATGTATAACAATAACCTTCAAATCTCCTAGGCACATATCTAGTATTAGGTCTATAACTAGTATTAGCATTTGATCTATTTTTACAAACATTAGCAGTATGTCCTGGTTTATGACAGTTAAAACAATTAGGTTTGTAAGCTTTCTTATCGGTAGGCTTCAAAGCCTTAGGAGCAGTTTTACCTTCGTGCATGTTTCTCTTGGTACTAGAAGGTTCTTCCTTCTTAGATGTATTGTATCCTAACCCAGATGTATCACCTTTCATCCTCTGAGATTGGATCTATTCATCCAACATAGAGGAGCTCTTGTTGAATTTATCAAGCTTCTCATTGGCCTCAACAAGTTCCTTTGTAAGATCTTCATTTCTTTTCATGAGGGTCTCTCTAAGAGACATTGCCATTTCAAGATCTGATTGCAATGCTTCTTTTTCTTCCTTCTCCTCATGCCAATGTTCATACAAAGTTGCATTCTCCTATTCATGCTCTTTATCTTAGATATGATCCTCATCCTTTCTTCTAGCTTTGAGTTCCTCACTCATCTGGATTGTAAGTGCTTCCAACTCTCTTCTTAGGTTAGTCTTCTCACCATTCAACTTCTCCACTTCTTAACCTAATGCATCAATGTTTGCCTCATTTGAAGAGATACTATTAGAGATCTCCAACAATTGTCCAGTCAGTTCCTTTCTTTTAGCTAGTGATGTCTTATACTTTCCTCTTAGGGTTTCTAGCTCATCCTTGGTTTCAACAAGTTCTCTAGCCATCTCTCTATAGCACATTCCTTCACCCATATTTGCCTTAGGATTAGAAATTCCTTCCAAGTGGTTAAGCATTAAAGAAGTTAGGCTCTGATACCAATTGATGAACTTATAAGGCACTGAGAGGGGGGGATGAATCGGTGATAGTAAAAATGATACAAAACTGAATATCAATTTCACCAACTTAAAAATAAATGGACATGTAAGAAATAACACCAAGTATGCAATCACCACATAAATCATAAACCACATGACACAAGAGTTTATACATGGGAAACCCAAATGGGAAAAACAACGGTGGGAGTTAGTACCCACAAGATCCACTATCTGCAGTATAGGGATTTGACTGATTAAGGTCTACAACACCCTATTAGGGGCACACCCTGTTAGAAGTGTCTAAGCCTGGTTAAGAGCTTTACATAAAGGCTTGTGAGGACCAACCCTATTAGGAGCTACCCAAGTAATTAGGATTTGCAAACACAAGTTAATGTGTCACCTGGTTAGAGGATTTAATGATAAGAACTGTTAGAATCTGACTGCACCCTATTAGAAGCGACCTTGTAAGACGATTTTCTTGCTGCAACTGTTAGGGAGACAAAAAGTACAAATGATCTTAGTATAACACCTTCTGTCTTTGATAAGATCCACTTCACAACATTACAACATCACAAAGACTTCATCTCTCAACTCCTTTGATCATCGCACTATGTGAAATACAAAATTCGCTCATCATATATCACACTATCAAGCTCATGTATATATATACTTTCATACCTCATCACACAATTAAAATCATCTTAAGGTCGGCTAGAACCTTGTTACAATTCCCTAAGTTCAATGCATCTAGACAATCTTGCATTGTATGCTTTAGTTATGTCGACCACCGACATAACAAATCCAATTCTGTGCCGTTTTACCAATCTGAGTGATTTTCATCACTATCGGTCAAGTCTCCATCAACTAATCTGTTCTGTCAAACAAATCTTGTTCACTTGATCGATTCAGCATGTGCGGTCATGAAAATATCTTCATCTGATAGTCTTCAATGCTGCTACAAAACCACATCATCTCAATCTTCATGATTTTCATGTACCAGTTGTCAGAATGTAACACTATCTGTCATTTACCGGTTGAAGTCTTAACTATCGGTTTTGATCAAAACTATCTCTTCTTTACCGATTAAGTCTAGCCGATTGAACTGTAGGACTTAGATGACTTAAAGAAAGATAGTTTCCATCAATGACAATATACAAAATAGTCATCATACATAAATCTAATCTCTATGCACAACAAAAATATAACGGTTACATCAAGAAAACACACATTACTGGTTTAGTTCAAATGATCAAATGCCAACATAACTAATATGGAATTTGAATTTAGTAGAACCCTATCCATTTCCAAATTAAAGAGTGAAATGGTAACTTCTGCCCCTTTGAGAGGTCAACCTCCTAAAAGAAAAAATACTCAAAAGGAAATTGAAGCTGGTTTTTAGTCAACCCTTGACAAAAATTGTAGACCGAGGAGAGCATACCGCTCTCCTTCAGTTCAATGAGGATAATATCATGAAATATTATGGGCTTAAATAACCTTAACAAAGGATGCTTAATTAAGTGTCAAAGGATTCTATCTCAACAAATATTATCCCATTCAAAGAAAATAAATTAGCAAATTCTAATGGTAAAGATGTCTTCTCATCATGAATAAGTGGAAATTTGTGGCCTCTCAAGCAACAACGACTTCTAGGGTTCTTGCTATCTTATGGAAAAGAAACAAAGTCCAAATTGAATTAATTGTGGCTTCACAAAATTTGATGTTAGTAAAAGTATCCTTCTTTGATTTCATATTTTGGTTGTTTAACATCTAGGTCCAAATTCAATAGTTGGGAGAAACAAATTTTGTTGGAATCAAGGAACATTGAGAGGGGGGGGGGGGGTGAATCAGTGTTATGCAATATTTAACTTTATTAAACTGATCACTTAACCACATAACACATATGAAGAAAGGAAAGACGCATAACCATAAATCAAATATTCACAACACCACAACACCAAGATTTTTTATGTGGAAACCCGGTTAAGGGAAAAACCATGGTGAGAACCTACCCACAATAAGATGATACCCTGCTAGAAGTATATGAAAAATTACAATGGGTAATGCACATGCATTCAGGTACACTGCCTAGAGCTCACTACTCTAAACACAATAACAACAAGGGCTACACCCTGGGGAAGACTCACTGTCTTACAAAAAGATTTGGATTACATTCGGAAGATCATGAATTGATAGAATAACATCTCCTAATGCCTGGTTATAGTTTTGGTTAAGCTCATATATTGCTCTGCAACACTTCTTTCACACTTCTCCTCTGCTACCAAAAGATCAAAGCTTTATTCACACTTTTCACACACTCGCAGGTTCCACATGATACATCCACAACATGAAATTACATCATTTTATACAAATCATCAACCTATATTTTAAGGTTGGCTCAACCCACAATAAAAATTACAAAATATGACCACACACACTACAATAACATATGTAGACCAAAACAGTGTCGGCTAAGACATAGTATGGACCCAAATCACCACCATGAACATGAAACACCTCCAAGAATTATGCTTCAAATATCCACAAAACACCACAATCATCATGAATGTCACATAACATAAAGAACACCACCAAACCAAGAAAAACATCATTTATGCGTACAACGATCAACATAGACCACCAACAGAAATAGAACACGATCTAGAAACATCCACAAGCATCATGAATTATCGCAACATCACCACTTACTAGAATCTTCATCATCAATATATCGAACCTCAAGAACACTAAATCAACTGACTGTCAAACTGAAAGATATGCTTGCAAACATCCAAATCACAAACCATCTGAATTGAGGACACACCAGAACATCACAAACACTGCTAAATTCACAAACAAAAATATTACAATCCTAGAGCAATGCGGAGCCCAAAACACAGAACATCACTGAACAAGGAAAAACCAACTGCAATACCAAATCACATAACTCAATCAAATCATCATGCAGACCATTGAAACTTCTACTGAATCAACTAGAGATACTTATCTCAAAACCCTTTAATCCACAACAACTCATTGGAAACAAATTGGCCAAACCGACTTACTTAATCTGAGTGCAATACTAAAACACACAGAGGATTATGTTGACATCAATGACAAAACATTGTTCTAGAAAAAATCTCAACAATATCCAACAGCTATGGGATTCCTTGTCAAATGTTTTAGATCATCTAAAGGAAGAGAATGCTTTGCTAGGGGGGACATTAATGCAATTATTAATTAAAAAGAGAAAAAAGAAGGTATTATTCCACCACCAAAGGTAATAGAACATTGTGTAGGATTTATATAAGATAAGGCTCTTCTTGATTGCCTTCCTCTTAACGGATTATTTACTTAGAAAAATAGAAGGAAAGATTTTTGTATGAATATGGAAGGGCTTGATAGATTTTTGGTTTCTTTAGTTTGGGATAATTCCTTTTCACCATCTAACATGCACATCTTATCATTTTTAAGCTTAGATCATTACCTTATCTAGATATCACTAGCAACATATAATTGTCCATAATGTCCATCTTTTAAGTTTGAAGCAATGTGGTTCAAGGATGAAAATTTTCTTAATTTTCTTAAATTTTGGTGGTATAACTCATTTGTTGCAAGCTCAAAAATGTTTTGGTTGGTGAAAAAATTGTATCATTTGAAGATAAGATTAAAGAGTGAAATTCAAGAATATTTTCAAACAAAAATAAGAAATTTTAAGTCAATTAGATGAGGTCTTTGAACATATAATTAGAAATAGTATGGATCTCTCTTATTTTGAGCATAAAAAATAATTGCATCAAGAGTTATAAGAATTTTTGGCATGAGAAGAAGCCTATTGGAGACAAAAATCTAGAGAGACTTGGCTAAAATATGGAGATTGTAACAAAAAAATTCACCTCTCTACTAAGGTGCATAAACACAAAAATACAATCTTCTTAATTGTTGATTCACAATGACAGACTCTTCAATAAGAGGACAAGATTAAACAAGAGGCAATCCACTTTTCCTCCAAATTTCTGTCCAAGCCATATCAAGTTCAAAATTAGGTCTAAAATTTTAATCAAGATGAGATTTTACAACATATTCCCCAACTAGTCTCTTGAGAAGACAATAATTTTCTCCTATAGCCTTTCACATTGGAAAATTTTAGAGAAACATTCTTCTCTCTACACCTAAACAAAGCTCCTGGGCCAGATGTATTCATAGGTCTATTTTTTTACAAATGTTGGTGTTTCAAATGGTTAGCCCTTGAATAATCTAGAAGAAATGACTCAATTTTGAAACAATTGAATACAAATTAATTAGTTCTAATTCCCAAAAACCAAAATCCTACCACCTTTTTAGATTTTCATCCAATATATTTTTATAATATAATTGATAAAATATTATGAAAGGCTATCACAACTAGATTGGCTAAAATCATTCCCAAATTAGTGTCTAACTTAGAAAAAGGAGTCTTTGTCCTAGGAGAGGAAACTATAGAAGGAGCTATAATTTCCCATGAAGTCTTACATTGAATACATCAACACAAAATCCTAATTGTGGTAATAAAAAAGGACACAATGAAAGCTTATGATAGGTTAAGTTGGGAATTTTTAACCTAAGTTTTGATAAGATTTGGTTTTAGTCATAAATAGTGCAAGTGGATCAAATATTTAATTTCCACTCCAATGGGATCAATACAAGGAGTTTGGAAAGGAGGCACAATTTCCCCTTTCCTCTTTATCCTAATGGTTGATGCTTAAAGTAGAAATATTCTAGCATCATAGTCAGTACACCACTGGATAGGAATTATAATTCCAAGCACAAAAATTTCAATGTACCACTCCTTATTTGCAGATGGTACCCTCTTATTTGGTCAACCAACAACAAGAGAGACAAAAGTCATTAAAAAAGTGCTTCATGATTACTATGAAGCTTCAAGATAGAAAATAAATGCTTCAAAATAAAAAAATTATTCGTCAATGTTTCTCCAATGAGATCCAATTAGATTCTTAGTATCCTCAACTTCAAGGTGGATACATTATTGTGTTAGTATTTGGGAGCACCTTTCTTCTCAATGCCAAACAAAACATCTTTTTGGTCCAATATTTTATCAACTTCCAAAATTAATATCAAGATGGAAAAGTTGTAAGGAAGTTAAGTAGCGGAACAATTTCCTACAGTAACCTTGAGAGGAGGATAATGCAATTTTTTTTTATAGATTGTTACAACAATTACATAAACTTAACAAAAATAAAAAAAATATTATGCATACCACAACACAATGATTTATGTGGGGAAAACCCTTTCGGGAGAAAAAATCCACACTCCAAAAATAGCTCAATATATTATTCAACAATCAATAACAGATTACAATATACTTGCAAAGACAACTCTTCATAGGAGTTCCACTAATCAGAGATTCAAAGGTAACTCAATAGCCATAAGACTCTTACACACAACCTCTGTCTCACACACCTCATATATAGGAGATACAATACAAGAAACCATTAAACGATATTACAAAATCATAGGCTAAAACCACCCAATAAAGTAGAGCCAACCTTATCTCCATTCTAGATGCCCTAAGTCATGTCAAAACACACATCAACATGTGTTCCTCCATTTTATAGCTCATTTATGTGTCTAATGTAATTTATATTTCCTATTTCAAGAGTCCAAACTTCTGAAGGCCATAACTTGTGAACCAGTTGCCTGATTGATGAACCATTTGATGCACCAAAAAGATCGTGAAGTTATCTATCACCTTGGAACCCACTATGCTAGTTAACCCCACTCTTTAGGGAATTTTGGAGGGTCAAAAGTCCTCAAAATTAAATTCTAACCTTTCATCGTACCCTAAAAAAATAGAAACTTTAATATCTTCAAAACTAGTTGTGATCTTGCGACGAAAATTTATGGACATGCCTATCTAGGCAATCCAAAGCTTTGGAGACAATTTCACACAATTTCATGCTCAAACAAAAAACTACTATAAATATTAACCTCATGTAAATGCAAGGTTGAGACACCATTTTCCCAACAAAAGTAGGTGGCTCACAATTTTAGGTAAATTAACCATGATTAGATCAATACTATAAACAATTTGAAACTATATTATGTCGGTAATAAAAATCCTAAAGACAAGTCAAGAAATAAAAAGAAGTATTAAAAAATTTCTTTGGAAAATAAATCTTGATACCTCTAATAGAAAGAATCTCCCTCTCATCTCTTGGAACAAGCTATGTGTGGACAACATATTAGGTGGGGTCAGGCTTTATAATCTAGAAGCTAGAAATGTGGCCTTGGGGGAAAAACTAGCTTGACATTTATTTGAAAAACCAAATTCAAAACGGGGAAGGATAATTCAAGTGAAATACTTGGACTCAAGGAATCTAGAAAGGATCTTCACCATCTCAAATCCACCTCAAGGTGCTAAAATGGGAAATTTGTTTCAGATTGTCAGGATGTCATTACTCCTTATCTTACAAGGATCATTAATAATTAGGAAAGAGAATTATTTTGGGATGAATTATGAAATTATCATCCCCTCTGGGGAATATAGAATATATTTCTCAAGTAAATGAGTATCTCTTTTAGCATTGGGGAACTAAAATTAAAGATTATTTCCATATTAGTAAGGACTCCTCCCCTCTTTATTCAACTATCATATGGAAATACTTTTACTATTGCTGATTCCCACAAGATCAAAATGATTTTCTTTAAGGTATCTTACAACAAAGAAAGTTATTATGGTCGATATCGCAAGATTCTCTTATTTGGTCAACATCTAATTATGGCAAATATCTAGTTAATTTGGGGTACAAACAATTGGTTAGCTAATCAAACTGCCAATAGGGTAGTTGGCCAACTAAAATTTGTTGGTACTCTTATGTCCTTCCCAAAGTAGGAGCATTTTCTTGGTTATCTCTTAACCATAAGATACTAACCGGTGATAAAATTTCTAAAGTTAGAATTTCTAAATCTTTGATTGTGTTTTAGGCGGGGAAGAAGAGGACAATGCAAATCTTTTATTGTTGAAGTTCATTTGCTCAAAATTGTTGGCATTAGTTGTAAAATAAATTGAATGGGTATAGCCCCCTTAGCGATACATTAACATAATAGTTTCTTTCTTGGAGTATCCTTTATCAACAATCCTTTCTTTCCTCACTATGCACGTCTGCTATAACTATACTAATTTGGAATATTTGGTGGGAACAAAATCAAAGGATCTTCAGAAAGAAGAATCAATCTCCAGAGAAAGTCTTGAATAAGATATGGCTGGTAATCTCAAAAATATTTTCTTCAAATATTATTAAATGTGATCATCAATCAAAAGTATTCTCATCTTGGGACTCTTAAATTATCAAATAATAGAAATATATAAAAATGCCCAAAGATGGGAGTATTGCTCCAAAGGTCAAAGTGGATAGGATCATAGTTGTTTGGTCTCCACCACCAGATTCAATGCTAAAGCTAAATTTTGATGGTTCCTCAAGAGGAAACCTAGGAAAAGTAAGGGTTGGTTGTGTTATAAAAAAATATTAAGGAGATTTAATTAGTCCTTAGCTCTCAAACTTTCATATGCTTCCAACAACATTGTAGAGGCTAGTTCACTTTAGTTGGATTATACCTAACCAAAAATCTGAAAGTTAAAAGGCTCTACATGGAAGGAGATTTACAAATTATCATTTTATTTTTTTAAACAAAAAATATCTCCATGTTGGTCGATAAAATAAATAATATTTAAAACCTTGGAGTTCCTTCAGGATTTTGACTATGTTGAGATCATGAATTGTTATCGAGAAGGAAACATCATGGTGGATATCTTGGCAAACATTTCTTGTAATGGGAGACTAAGATGATTTCCATAGATAACTTGTCAATTTTCCAATTTCAGTCTCTTTGCCTAACACTTCTCAAGGACCACCTAAGAGGTCATCTTTTTCACTAACTTCTTGTATTTTCTTGCAAGTGATTCTTGTTGGTCAGTAGGTTATGTAGCACCTATTGGCATATGATAAAGCGATGACAATGTATGTTGTCATTGATGTCAATAGGTGAATCGGTATGAATTGGTATGAAGATTGGAAGCGGTTATGGTCAACCGAGATGGAGTGGATCAGTGTCGGGGTTCACTAAGTGTGACTACCGGTTGGTAGTCCCTGTTCAGCTCTAGGGTTTCTGGTTTGGCCTATGCGGTATAATCGATGACATTCTGTGATGAGTTAGTTAAGAGATAAGGATGAGATCATGGTGCCACGTTAGCTATGTGCTTGCGATCATGAAGATCGAATGCATTTGAATGTCTACCTCGGGAATGCACTATTTTCTAAGCGGTGTATGAATTGTGCATGATGACTTACTGATTTACAGATGTGGTGAAGAATGGATGAGGCAGAATAACTTAAGATCTGTTTTAGATCACTTCATTCTATGCAATGGATCTAATAGTCATGATTGGACCACTTGTAATTGTAAACCTAAAATGTTCAGGGTTTAGGGTTTATGCTACCGACCTAATTTTTGTCTATAAGGTTGATGATGTTTGTTATTGTAGATTGTTGGCAAATGATGTGTTTGTGTCCGCATGTTGAGATACTTGCCAAACTAGAGTGTGGAATCTATAGAGTGTGATTGCAAAGGAGAGGAGTTAAAAAGGATCTGCCTTAGCAAGTAGTGTTGTTATCAGATCAAAGCTTTACCTATTGACTTCTAACCATTTCAATAGAAGGAAAATCCCTTGATTGGGTAGCTTTAACAGGCTTGTTGCAAATTTTATAACCAGGTGACTGAAGTTCATTGAGTTCTTTAAATCCTCTAGCGAGATAACCTTTAATAGGGTTTATAGCCATCCCTTAACCGGGTGATCTCTAACAGGATCGATTCCTAACAAAACCTTATTGTAAAGTATTTAACCAGACTAGGCTCCTAACAGAGCAGACTTCAAAGGAGTTCAAAATAAGCTTGTTGGTATTTATCCCCACTGTTGTTTTTCCCATTTGGGTTTCCACGTGAAAAAATATGTGTGTTATGGGTTGTGAGTTTTCATGTGATGGTTGAGTAGATGTTGATTAAGCTAGTTATGAATGTAGTGCTAAATGATTGTGGTATTGTTGATACAACTCATGCTTGATTATATCTAGAAGTAGCCATCAAGATTTGAGATCTGTCAAATGCTGTCTGAAGTATCTATGTTTAACCGGTATACCCATGGTTAAGTTCAGTGGTGAAGACAACCGGTCACCATTGTTTCAATATGATAAAGTGTTGAGAAAGTTTTTGTCTGTACTGATTCACCCCTCCTCTTAGTACTAGTTAGGGTATTATTTGTTCATCATTATTCATCAGCACCCTTTATCATTGTTGTCAAAGAGGGGGAGAGTTGTTTTGAGATTTTCCAGATTTGTTCAAGTGTTGTAATAAGGTGTTTCCATAAATGACAAAGGGGGATATTGTTGGAAGTATGAGCCTATATGGTTGTCCTGTTGATGTCAAACCTATTGAATATCCATACAATTAAGGGGGGGGGGTTGTTAATCGATTGATAACAAACAAACAATGTCTTCAATGCTTTAACACATTTGAAATAACCAACAAAATTAAATAATTAAGACATAACATGATAACACATACACACAACACATCACACAGTGAACACCATATATAACGTGGAAAACCCAAGAAGGAAAAAACCACAAAGAATGTTAGTTCTGAATATAAAACACCGGTTAAGGTGACACTGGTTAAGGTGATTTTTACAAAGGGTGGCTCATTGCTAAAATTCTCAATGCAAGAGGGCTCACTACCAAGAAAAAGGCTCACTACTGAAGAAAGAGAGAGAGAAAGAAAGACAATCCATCACTGTAACATACACTGCAAAACCAAAATTGCTTTTGGTGCCTCAACACCAACCCACTTTTCATATCATCATTAAATAAGATCCTTCCTTTTCAATCTCGAATATCTTCAATAACAATGCCACTTTTTCCATGCTAACACAATCAAATCATCCTCATATATATATTGTCTTCTAGGAAACATAATCTTCAAAGTTGGCCAAGACAGAGATCTAAAATAGGTCAACACTAAACATTTTGGTGGTGGGAAGGAATGATAATTGAACCACACCACAACATACATCATTAGTTATATCAACATGTTACATCCATCACAAATTTTGGACCCAAATCATGATTCACACGCTACATCAATGCCGCTACTCATCATCGAATTCAGGACTTAATTCGAACCCAAAAAGCACTACCCAAAGCAACAAAAATAGGAATAGAACCAAGATACACATGAATACATTCGATCAACACTGTATCCGGTAAACAAAGAAATCTAGATCACCAACAACTCAACCAATCCATGCTGAATATCAACTATAACACCTTTCAGAGCACCAATGATTCTAGGAACACATCTACTGAATTATCAACACCAAAACCATGTGTTGACATCAATGACAACCATTATGTTGGCATCAATGACAACCAATCAGAATCATCAACATCACATTTGCAAAAAAACCTAGTTATCTGGATGTATTTTGGTCTATATATGCTCTTGGTTCTTGCAATTGTGCTTTGTGTTGTAAATCGAGTTTAATACTTTCGGTGCTGGTTGTGGTATTTTATTTTGGATAGTTATGTTTGTTCTCTACCAGGAAGTGCATCTGTCAGAATGGTCAAGGAAGCCTTTGGTGCCCTTTGGATATGTTTCATATTGTGTTGTAGTTTAGTGGATATGATTTCATAGCATGTTTAGTATTCTCAGTATGTTTCCCAGATGCTTTCTTTGTTCTACAAGAGAGCTTTGTTGATTTATGTTCAAGATACTCAATTATGCTATGACTTGGTATGTCAAATTAAGTTATGCTATGACTTTCTATGACTTGGTCTGGATATAAGTTGGAAGCTATATGGGGATGTTGTTATAGGTCTCACCATGGCGTGTGGAGATCCACATGAATTATTTTACATCGAAAGATGTTTTGTGGCCAATCGATTTCTATATCTACATGTTACGTTTGGTAACAACATTAAAGAATGTATTAGTCTATTTGGATCATTGGATTAATCTTGGAAGGATGTATTATAATATGTTTTGGTTCCCTCTTTCTCCAGGAGTGGACTGTTTTGAGTATTTTTGGTTCGGGTAGCTTATTTTGTGTAATATTACTTATTTAGTTTTGGTCAACCCTCAATTAGGTTTTCATTGTTTTATCTCATTTTTAAGGAGTGTGGATGGATGAGTTGTGTGAGATGGGAAAGTGGATTGTATGTGAATTTATGAGAAGTGGATGTGAATGATATGTAAGCAGATTGGAATTTGTGAATGTGCAAAAATCAGATTGAGAAGATATTTGAAGGTGATATATTCAGTAAGACAATGTGTTGTGACAATAAAAGTTATCAGAGATGTTGGTCACTTGGTCTAGTTATTCAAGGACAATTTCATGTTCAAGGGAATCCTTCTCAATTTCAATTCAACTATTTCCTTCATTGCTGATTGACAATGAGTCCTTCGACATCAGTGAGTATCTTGCCATAAAGTAGTGAGCCTTGGTTGTGCAAGTCCTTGTATATTTCCCTAAGGCAGTGTGCCTTAGCCTTGCAAGTATTTTAGGTGTTGTTGCTCCTTGGATATAAGACTAAAACTTTTTAATCATTCATATTCATATTGTGAGTTATATTCTCACCATGGTTTTTCCTAGTTTGGGTTTTCCACATAAATATGGTGTTCATGTGTTGATGGTTGATACTCATGTGTTGATTATTAATGTGTTGTTGCTAAATTAGTTGATGTTGGTTATAATTAATCTATTTTGAATTTTTGTACTAATTCACCTCCCCTCTTAGTCCTATCACATGTTCAAAAATTCTTTGTTTCTAGTGTTGGTGGGTTGGCATAAACATATCGCTCCTAATTTTCCTTCCTCTTATTCTATCATGACCATCTCTAGATATATACACATGTTTGTAGTTTGAGGGTACAATCATCAATTGTATTCCTCTAGATTTCAATCATTTCCAATCTATCTCCCTTTATCTGCATGTGTGGAAAGATGATAGGTAAACTCAATAACGAATGTGATGGGATATTCCACATTCCCAATATCCTTATTCGAGCATTACTTTCATTATTTATTAACACTTTTCATCTTTTTCCACCACCTTTCCACCATGTTTATGATGTTTGTTCCATGGTAATGATGTTGGTTCTCCTCCAACTTGGTGGATCATGCCAAGGTAGATTTTAGTATTTTGAATTTATGGTAACCTTTGTCATTTGTATTCTTTTGTTTGCTAGTTCTCCTCTATGCTTATTTTCTCTTGCCTTATTATTGTAAAGTATGGAGATAAATGTGTTGAACAATAGGGTGGCTTCAATTAATTTTGAGTAAGTATCCAAAATTATGGAGTGTTGAATCAGAACTACTTGGGTATACGTGTTTACAACTGCAAGAGGGTGGAGAATGATATTCGAGTACTTGTTGGAGGAGATATACTACAAACATAAACATCTCTACTCCTCTTTCACTCTCAAATTGTCTCATTATTTCTCTCATATTCAATGGACCCACCTCAAGAATATGGACCAACTTGTTGTAATGCCTCTTGTGTTTGCATTATGTCATTTGATTATTTTGATCTAAGCTAGACTTTGTATATATTTTATTCCATTATTGTGTGTATATTATTCATTTGTATTGGCACCCACGTGGTGCATCCTGCTTACAATTATATTCTTTTATTCATATGGTGATATCACTGTTGATGTAGATAGTAGGTTATATTGGTAGTTTTAGTGATAATCATATATGCATGATGACTCTACAATGATGTGAAATGATGTTATATGATGATGTATATATTATAATATGATAATGTTTTTGATTATTCCAATTGCGATGTGACTACTTCATAATAATTTGATGATGTAATGTTTAGATGAGATATGATGCTACTGACAATGTTTTCTATGTGCCCTTGATTGGGGAGTGATTAATGATGCTTCTAGTTACAATATGTTGTATGAATATGTATATGTATGCATAGGTGTTGGTATATTTTGGTTGATGTAGATACAGAGTATCGAATCCACTTGGCTCCACATGTTTGAGCATTCCCATATACTCGACGGTGGTTGCAAGAGATAACACAAGACCAAACATATTTCCTAGCTTAAGACAATATTCCTAATTAGGAAGATTTATTCCTAATTCATGTGATTACATCTCTGGGTTTCCATTGAGGTAATAAACCTATTGCATATTATGAGAAGCCAGTAAAGATTGTATGTGCATAACTTGTCAGATGCATATTGTCGTTAACTTGAATATTCATATTAGTGGTATCTAGCATTATAGTTACAATTTAATATTATAATGTGCATTATGTCATATAGGCATTTGAATTAATTTTTTTTTGTGTTTGGGGATTTTGGGAGTTTAGTGGTTTGTGATTTTAATTTATTTTTTCAATAGTTGTATTTTACCCTTCTCCAAAAAGAGAGAATATAACTTGTAGTTAAGCTCATTTTTTATACACTTAGTGTATTTTTCATGTTATTCTCTCAAAACCCTCTTCATGGCCAAATTGTGTTGCTAAGATTGGATACTTTTGGAGGAGATATTTTGTGAGTGTGGTGTTGAATGAGTTTAATTGTGGGAGTATTGGATCTATCCATCTTGTGAGCAATGGAGTGTGAGGGTTGTACTTTGCGATTGAGAGTTTCTTCATTCTTGAGGTGGAATTTCTTCATTTCCTCTCTATTCTTCAATTTGATGTTTCTTGAATGTTGAAAATGCATTATGACATGAGTCCTAATTATGTTGTTCCTGTTTTTTTATCTTTTATGTGTTTGAATGTTGTGTTTGAATTTTGATGTAAAAATGGGGTGTCTTAAGGAAAATGTTGCCTTATTTTATTGGGATTCTTGTATGCATGTAGTGTTTGTGTTTTTGAGGTGTCATGAGGTAGTTATCAAATGGATTGGTCCCCAACTTAGCCTTCTGTCCTTTATTCTTTTGTCAAATCTGATGCCCTAGATGGCTTTCTAGAACACATTCACACATTAAAAGAAAAATTACACAATTGCTATTAGATTCATGTAATTACTTGGGATTCACATAATTTATCTTAAATTCACTCAAATGCACCTAGAATCACACAATTGCACTTAGAATCATGCAATCACACTGACAGTGAGTTGATTTTGGGCCCTAGTCTACTTCGCTGTCATATTTTCATTGTTTCTCTAATTTGCCTAGGTTATTGGGTTTGATTGGCCTTGAGTGAGATTAATTGTGATTTCAAGGTATTCTTTTATGAGATGCTATAGATAATTGCACTTGTACTTGTGGATTGGGATCAATTTGGGATCAAATTCATGATTTCGAGACCTTTAGATTACTCCTTGAATAATTACATTGTTATGCATTGTGTATATGATCTCTTGAGATTTTTATTGTTTATGCATTGTATTGTATTCATGTGGTCAGGATAAGCCTATAATTAGGTCCTAGAGTGAGTCTAGGGAGTGGCTCCCAATCATGTCCCCAACACGTAAGTGGTATGCATGGTAATCCAATTGGGGAGTTTGTTAATAAGATATATTCTATCAAGAGAAATTTAAATTCAAGTGAGCAAATAATCAAGCATCATTAGAGCAATTAAGGAAAGGGCAATTATTTAGGTTTCAAGAATTCAATATGGAATCTATGATCAAGTTCTTTTGAAGACATCCATGAATTTATACAAGAGAACATAAACCTTTTCATGAGACTTCAAGACAAATAAGATTGCTAAAGGTATAATATTTCAACTAAGCATTTCATTTCTAGATCTAGCCTTTGTTGTATCAGGACACTCTTTTATTTTCATTTCAATTCATTTCAATTCATTGTAGGGTTAACTCCAAACTTGAGGTTTGACCGAGGAAAACCCCTATCAACCTAATGATATTTTCAACTCTTGTGTGTGTAGGTGATATATTTTGGAGACAATGAAAATAGATTGACGAAGAGTAGATGAAGACACACAAGATCAAATTTTGAAGGAGTAAAAAGACCGAGTCAAGGTCTCCTAAAATTAGTGTGTTGGCATTTGACTGAACCGATAAATATTATTGTTGATATGCAACCAGTATATGATCGATTAGTGAATGTGATGAAGAGATTGAGATTCATGTTTGATGACTAATTTTTGTGTTTTCATTGATGGCAACAATGTTTTTTCAGTCATCTAAGTCTTGGAAGCCAATCGGTAAGGTATAACCGGTACAAATGATAGTTTTACAGAGAACCGTTAATTAGGATCTAAACTAGTAAATTGAGACAGAGTTGCATTCCGACAACTGGTACATGCAATTCATGAAGAGTCAGATGATGTGATTTTACAACGATGTTGGTGATAGGTATTTAGAGCTATGTTCTCAACCACATTGGTAGATTCAACTGGATGAGCGTGATTTGGTGTACAAAACAAACAAAACTAGTAGAACACTTAACCGGTAGTGATATAGTCACTTAAATCAGTAAAACGATACAAGTTTTAATTTATTATGTCGATGGCCGACATATGTAAAGCATGCGATGTAAGTTTGTCTAGATTCATTGAACCTAGGAAATTATTCCAAGATTGTAGCCGACTAAATTTAAATGTTTAAAAAAAGTGTGATGAGGTATAAAGTCGGTATGTGTGTAAAGAGAGAATTCATCAGCGAATATTGTGAATGAGATTATATAGTGTTTAGCGAAGTTCTATAATGAATTTTTAAGGATCGGAAGCGGATCTTATTAGACACAAAAGGTGTTACTTGAAGATCTTTTCACTATCATTTTCCTAATAGTTTGCAGCAGCAAAATCCCCTAACTGAGAAGGTCCTAACATACCTTAATCTGTAAATCCCCTAATAGGGTAGCTCTGAATCAGAGTCTCAAATCCTCTTGTGAGGTTTATCCTAACAGGTCATTGCTCCTAACAGGGCTTATCATTCAAATCCCTTAACTAGGCGACTCCTAACCAGGTTTGTTCCTAACAGGGCATAGTTGTAAGACCTTAATTGGTCAAGATTTCTACTCTATAGATAGTGAATATTGTGGATACCAACTCCCACCATGGATTTTCCTTTTTGGGTTTTCCATGTATAATCTTGTGTTATGTGGAATTGTTTTATTGGGCTTTAGCTTATGTGGTGATATTTCTTATATGATTGATAAGTTTTAAGTTGTTAAAGTTGGTGATCAGATTTATATTGTTTTTGCTTGCACTAATTCACCCCCCCTCTCAGTGCCTTATAAGTTAATCAATTGGTATCAGAGCCAACCTTCTGTGAGGCTTAACCACTTGGGAAGGATCTCTAAGGAAGCCATGGGGGATATGAGTTATAGAGAGATGTCTCATGAACTTGCTGAAATTGCGAAAGCCCTATACACATTTAGGGGCAAGTATAAAACTTCACTTGATAAAAAAAAGAGCTTACTGAACAACTATTGGAAGTCTCTGAAAGAAACTCTTTTGATGAAGTAAACATAGATGCATTGGTTAAGGAAGTGGAGAAATTGAATGGTGAGAAAACTAACTTGAGGAGAGAGCTTGAAGCCCTAACTATCCAGATGAGTCAAGAACTTGAAGCAAGGAGGGTAGCTGAAGACAAGATCAAATACAAAGAACATGAGATATTTAAACCGAATCAAGAGGTTGGAACCCTGACTGCTTACCTTCAAGAGGAGAAAGAAGAAAAAGAGGAAATCAAAGTAGATCTTGATATGGCAATGTCTCTTAGAGAGACTCTCATGAAAAGGAATGAAGATCTTACAAAAGAACTTGCTGATACAAATGAGAAGCTTGCAAAGTTTAATAAAAGTTCTACCATGCTTGATGAATACATCCAATCTGAAAGGATGAATGGTGATACAACTGGATTGGGTTACAACACATTTGAGAAAGGTGAGGCTTCCGGTAAAAAGAAGAAAATGCATGAAGCTAAACCTTCTCCTAAGACTCAGAAACCCACCGATAAGAAATCCTATAAGCCTATTTGTTTCAATTTCTATAAGCTAGTACATACTACTAATGTTTATAGAAGCATATCTGATGTTAATACTGGTTATAGACCTAATACTTATTAGAGATATGTGCCTAGAATATTTGAAGGTTATTTATTACAAATGCAAGAAGTATGGGCATAGATCTATTGAGTGCAGGTATGGAACAAGTAATCCTACTCCTCACATAAGTTAGAGGTCTAGTGGTGGTTGGAAAAGAACCTTTGATGACCAGCAAAGTCCTAACTGCTAGAGACACTATGCTAACCGGTTTAGTCCCTATGAGATGGAGAAGAGAATGAATGTGGTATGCACAATCTATCAAAACTATGGTCATGTAGCTTTGAACTACAGAAGAAGGATTGGTAGATGCAATGTTGGACCTTGGAGAGAATCTAGTATGGCTTGCTATCATTGTCATAAACTAGGACATATGGCAAAGTTCTACAGAGATAGAGTGAACAAATCGATGAATCGATTTGTTGACCAGAATGGGAAGATGAAATTTGATGTGGAGGAGATAAGAGATGAAATGAATAGAATCTGAAAAAAGAAGGATGATGAGATAACCAAAGTCAAACCATGTGAAGATCCTATTTCTTCACCTAGTGTGGAGAACCCTTCACCACCAAACTAAGTTGTTTAAGAGCTTAGGGGGAACTTAATGTTAGATCCATTTCAGAACCCCTCGAAGGACCATGCTGTATGTCAAATCTGCATACTTTGATGTAATATGATGTTAAGAAGTGATTCTATGATCAAACTAGTAGGTTTGATGTGTTATGTGAACCAGTATTGTGTTATAAGACATTTTAGGGTTTTACCGGTAATGACATTTAATGCAGTATATAATGGGCAAATAAAAGGTACTTTTTGAATTTTATTTGTCACATTGCATTTATATGAGCACTTGGAGAACAAATAGAGAACAACAAAACTTGTTTTTATAGAATCTAACCTGTTTGACAGAGATTGAAGTGTTTTGATGTGATCTGCGATTAGGATTCAGTGAAGATTTTCTAGAAGGTATTAAATCTACTAATTTTAAGCTTGATGCCATTGTGTTAGATGAACAACCAGTGTACACACAAACTGAAGTGGTGTTTATTCTCAATGATGATAATGGTGATAATGTTGATAATACTGCTAATAATATAGATGTGTAAGATGTAGATGTTCAAATGTCTAAACAACATGAGAAAAATCACGAACATGAAGGAAAGAAAGATAAAGAAGAAAAGAAGGATGAGGTGCCACCAGTAGATAATCAGACTATAGATAATCAAACAGCATCAGTAATAGACATTAATGAATATAAGAAATAAGAGAAGACTGAAGAAATTGAAAAGGAAAAGGAAGAAGAGAAAACTAAAAACAAAGAGGGGATAGAGGAGAATAAGATAGAAAAGACTGAACCTATAGTGAGACCTTTGTCACTTGATTCTAAAAAGAAATTTGTTGATGAAGAAGATGATGATTCATTAAGCATCCAAGGACCCCTGGACATGGATAAATTGAGTTCTACCGTGTTGATGGAGATTTCAATTGCCATGCGATCCTGAGCTAAAAAGAAGAGGATGAAAGAACAACAGAAGGAGGTAGAGACCATAAGGAATGCAGTAGATATTTTGTCTAGTCTCCTACCAAAGACTGATATAGGAAATTTTGCAACACCTATTGTTAATCTTGGACAACTTGCTTCTGATGTTGGAGACCAGATTTAGTCATTAGAGGATGCAACTTATGCCAATATGGACATTAACTACAAGAAGAAAAGAACAGAGCACTTAATGTTTGAAATTGATAAAGGTATAGTGGCTCTTACTATTAATAAGGATTATTTGAAGGAAGCACTGGAAACTGGAGGTAAAATATTCTCTACTATTTCAAAATTTTCCTTATTTTGTGTTGATTTGAAGAAGAAAAGGGAAGAAGTTGAGCATGAACTTGAGGCTCTAAGTGAGTCATTTAAACCCCTTAATGACTCTATTATTCATTTTGGGAGATCAATTGTAGAACTTCAGTACAAGCTGAAAGTATATGAGCAGGAATAGGTGAAGAGAGTCAGATCCCTGCATGAACTTCAAACACAACTTATACAAAAGGTCGAAGTCTTACAAAGATCATACAAGGAATATGAAACCATTCTTGCTACAACTGAAATGAGCAATGTTGATGCAATGAAGGAGCTAGCTCGACAAATCAAGACTCATGAGGAGATTGCAGGCATAATTTTAGAGACATGGCACAATGACTTAAAAAATTTGAAGTCTCATTTTAGTGATGTTTTTTCCAGAATTCCTGTGTAAAAACTTTATGACTCTTATATCTATATATATGCTCTGATGCAAATTTTGATATCACATGTATTTATTTCTCATAGATGTACTTCTTTATTTGAAATTGTTGTCAAAGGGGGAGTAAGATTTGAGTCAAAATTTTGTATGTAATAGTATGAGTATTGTATTTGTTTGTTATAGCATAAATTGCTAAGGGGGAGTATATGTCATGTAGTCAATTTTTGTTTTGCACACTTAGTTGACAAAAATTTTCCTAAGTGTTGCCATCAATACTAAGGGGGAGATTGTTGGCATTTGATTGAATCAGTAAAGATTGTTGTTGATATGCAACCGATATATGATTGATTAGTGAATGTGATGAAGATATTGAGATTCATGTTTGATGACTAAGTTTTGTGTTGTCATTGATGGCAACAATGTTTTTGTAGTTATCTAAGTCTTGGAAGCCAACCAGTAAGGTATAACTGGTACAGATGATAGTTTTACAAAGAACCATTAATTATGATCTAAACTGGTAAATTGAGATAGAGTTTCATTGTGACAACCTATACAGGTGATTCATGAAGAGTTGGATGATGCGGTTTTGGAGTGACATTGGTGATAGGTATTTGGAGGTATGTTCTCAACCACATTGGTAGATTCAACTAGATGAGCGAGATTTGATGTACAAAATAGACAAACTGGTAGAACACTTAACTGGTAGTAATATAGTCACTTAAATCGGTAAAATGACACAAGTTTTAATTTGTTATGTCGATGGCTGACATATGTAAAGCATACGATGTAAGTTTGTCTAGATTCATTGAACCTAGGAAATTGTTCCAAGGTTGTAGCCAACTAAATGTAAATGTTTATAAAAAGTGTGATGAGGTATAAAGTCGGTATGTGTGTAAGGAGAGAATTCATGAGCGAATATTGTGAATGAGATTATGTAGTGTTTAGCAAAGTTTTGTAATGAAGTGTTGTTGAATTTTCAAGGATCAGAAGCGGATCTTATCAGATACAGAAGGTGTTACTTGAAGATATTTTCACTGTTGTTTTCCTAACCGTTTGCAACAAAAAAATCCCCTAACCAGGTAGGTCCTAACAGGCATTAATCTATAAATCCCCTAACTGGGTAGCTCTAAATCAGAGTCTCAAATCCTCTTACGAGGTTGATCCTGATAGGTCATTTCTCCTAATAGGACTTATCATTCAAATCCCTTAATCGAGTGACTTCTAATCGGATCAGTTCCTATTAGGGCATTGTTGTAAGACCTTAACCGGTCAAGATTTCTATCCTGCAAATAGTGAATCTTGTGGGTACCAACTACCATCGTGGTGTTTCCCTTTTGGGTTTTCCATGTATAATCTCTTGTGCTATGTGGAATTTGTTTTAATGGGCTTTAGCTTATGTGGTGATATTTCTTATATGCTTGATAAGTTTTAAGTTGTTAAAGTTGGTGATCAAATTTATATTTTTTTTCTTGCACTGATTCACCCCCCCTTCTCAGTGCCTTATAAGTTCATCATAGTGACTGATTCTTTTTTGATGAAATTTCAAGGAGAAACTCAAAGCAACATCTTGATTTTGAAACTTTTTTTTAATACACATTTAATGTACTTCTGGGTCAAGGTCACCTATTATCATTGACCCACATTTTTGAGCCCAAATTAGATAGCCACATGTTCCTCTTCACTTTCCATTTCCAAATCTATACTTTATATTTTCATATTTGTTTTGAATTTGTCTATGCATGCTAATCATTGTCAATTTTACATCATCAACCCTAGGTCTTGCACTCAATTCATATAATTACAAAATAATTTTCCACAAAAAAATAGGTAAGTAAATTCCAATCTATGTTCAACGTCTTTTCCAATAGTTTTTGAGGCTAAACTTATTGAGTTTTATTTACCAAAATTTATAGTTTTGAAATGGGCTTGACTTCCTAGTTTTCGTGCTTACACTAGTAAACCCCATTTCCACCAATTACATTTTTGGTGAACTAGATGTGGATTATACTTGCGTTAAATTTTTATTTTCAATTTAAAATCTATTTCAAATGCATTTCATTAATTTATATTTGCAACCATTTCTAAAATATATAATTTATGCACTTATATTACATACATTTAGAGGTCTCATTCACCAACACCTAAACATTTTGATGAATTTGACTTGTGCATTGCATAATTTCTGATTTATTTACTCCAATCTGATTTTTATGGCATATCATTTTCAGATTTAGAAGCATTCATTGTTCAAATCTATCATTTCTATAGTGTTTTTTGTTAATTAAGTGGTTAATTGATCATTCTATTAGGAAATTGTATTGTTTAATCACCTCTTTTCTTGCATTATCAACTGCATGATAGACATTATGAGTAAAAATCTATTTTATTAACTTGTCCCTCTTTGTGTTTTAGTTTTGTGACCCTTTTCCCTGAATCTAATATCTAGGTGAGAAGAAGTTATAAACTCATGGCTTCCCAAAGTTTAAATACCAAGGGTATTGAGCTTGAGTTGACTAACGTATTCCATGGGAACATGGGTGAATCCTCTATTCCTACATAATACATACCTAACATTGAGGAGACCACTCCCCTCATGATTTTGATGATAAGGATGATGCTTTAACTCAAGTGACTATTGACCAATTGGGGATTTGGATAAACTTTAACAATGGATGAGTCAAGAACACTTGGGTGGAGAGGAATTCCCCTTGATTGAGGGTTTGAGGAGAATGATTCAAAGTGATGAGCAAGGTATCAATATGTTGTGTAACATTTCCCATATTGTGGAAAGTAATGTTATGGAAATGAAAGTTGTGTTGAAGACCTTGGTTTTTCAAATCCTAAAAATCAAGATGAGGATTGCATTCCTACATCTTTTCCTAATGTTCCTACATATACATCTTTCCTCATGAAATCCTTTACACAAAATTTTAATAATACACATGTTAGTCATGGGGAGAATCCTATCAATCAATACTTCTACATACCTCCTTCTGTTAGCCTTCCATTTGTTTCCCAACCATCTCCTTTACCAACCTATCATAATGTTCCACCTTCTTCCTCCAATGATCCACATACCTTTCATAATGTCACACCTCCATCACAATTCAATATGTCCAACTCCAATTAGTCCATCGAAGCCACAATAAACAATTTGGCCAAAAGTGTCTATTCCTACATGAGATACAACTAGACCACTTATCAATGACATCATTCATACTCTTGTCCCAAAACACACAATGTTTCCTATTTGGAGACATGCAATGGAAAAGGTGACCCCCAAACTCATGTTAAAATATTTCAAACTTTGTGTACTGACTTCTCACATGATTATAGACTCATATAAAAACTATTCACCCACACATTAAGGGATAAATCATAACAATGTTTTTGTTCCTTGCCTCCCTGCTCAATTGATTCTTTTCATAAATTGTCTAATGCATTTGTGCAATATTTTTAAAGAAATATTGGTCCTCAAATTACTTTAATTGTTTTGATGCATTGTAAGCGAGGAGTTAAAAGAAAAAGTGTCCGATTTCATTGGTAGATACAAACATTGCACTTACAAATTTCTTATTTTTGTGCCTGATGAAAATGTTCAAAGAATTTTCATTAATAATTTACAAAAGGATATTAATAATTTACTTTTTTTTTTTTCTTTTTTTTTTCTTCTGATTATGCTACTTTCACACACTTATGCACAACACTTCATAATTATCAGCTTCAAGTGAGTCAATTTGAATCCTATTCATCAATGACTCTAGTTCATAAGAATGAAGAAGCTCATCACTCCTTTCAAAAATTCCAAAAATAAAACAACAATTTAATCAAGATCAATAATAATTCATCTAGTCATATTGATACACAATCGGAAACTACACCATTAGGTGTGGCCCTTTAATCATCAGTCTTTACACATCGTAATTTTATTCCTCTTTCTAATTTATTGCATAGTGTATACACCTAAAAATGGTCTCAAGATAATTATTGAATACATAGTTATTTAATTAATTCCCCTTCCCAATTAATTGAGTTCACAAATAATTTGATTAATTTCCCTATTCATCTACTAGTAAATAAGTCTAAATGATTTATTTATATAGTTCATTCAATAATGCCCCTTTGATTAATTAATTAATTAATCCTCCCCCCATTTTAATCAATTCTTCTAATTCCTAATTAAGATTAAAAAATTCTTAATTTGTTGAGATTAATTATCTTTTTCTAATATTTGAATTTCTAAATTTGAATATGAGCACATGGCTCCTAACTTCTAACCACCTAGCCTAATCACCCCCTAACCTAACCCATTCTATCTAATCTTGGGTTTAACTAACCCTATCCTATATTGCACATCCTAACCTCTTTTATTCTAACCTCCTATGGGTTGGATATCCCCTCTTTTAGACACATGACACTTTTTCCACATGTATTCTCCCTTGGAAACTTTCCCTCTCATGAGAAAGGTTCCTTGAAACTTGTCACCACAGAGATGACATGTGTCCCTCTTCTCCAACTTCCTCAGTTCTAGCCCTTGATATCTTCAAATTGAATCTAACCATTTATTCTTTCCACATCATCTTTGGCCTTGGAATTCCTATAAATACCCCTCATTTGGAAGCAATAAAGATCCCTTGCATTCATAGTTTTTGCATTGTTATTATAGGCATTTGAATTCATATCATCTAGCATAATTGTTAATTTGGATTAATCATAGCATCTTAATCTAGTTTCCTTTTTATCAAATCATGTAGCTTGAATAAATCATTCTAGCTAAATCATACATCAATCATTAATCATCATGCATCTCATATCATTTTCACAATCAATCATGATCAAGTAGCTACTCAACTCTTGAGTTGTCACTATTCGAGGTCATTGCTCCGCTGAGAGACAAAAATTCTACAACCTTCAAGGTCCTCAAGAATAGAGGAAGATGGGACATTTGAAAGGAGGCTATGGGTTTGCATCTCTAATTTAGCTTTTGTATTTACTTCCTACTTACATTTTATTGTCTCATCTATGTGAATGCTTGTTTCCATTAACATACATTTTTAGTATCACACATAGTGTCATGCTTAAATTGATTAATGCTAATATGATGAAGTTTCCTCCCATCAAACCTATAGATACCTCTAAGCCTTTGCTGACTTCCTTTGATCTTAAGCCTTTTTCTAATACCATCATTAAGACAACTATGATATTGATAAGTGCTATAAATTGAAACATGTGATTCACGATCTTATTGATTCTCACACCATAGCCATGGAGGGTGTGAAAGATAAAGGAAATAAATCCATGACACCTCCTGATTAAAACTTACAAATATTTACCAATCCTTTTCCTTCCCATTCTATGAATGTTGTTGAGTCTAAATATTCAAACATTATAGATCTTGATAATATGTGTCTAGAAAACAACAACCATGTTGTGAACCTTATTGAGAAACCCAAGTCTAAACCTGACCCTTGCATTACCTTTTACTCAAGAGATATTATTGATGCACCTGATGGACTATTATACATTACTATGAAGATTAATGGAAATATCTCATGAAGGATACTTATTAATCTAGTGTGTATGGTGAATGCTATTACTATATAACATCTTTGTACACAATAATTATATCAAGATACATATGATAAATATAATGTTATGATTAAGGTACATGATGGTTTCACTTGTCCCACTATAGGCTCCATAAAACTTCCTGTAGAGGCTGATACTAATTGCTTATATGTTACCTTTTCCATTATCCCTACCTCTGACCAATTTCATGTGAAGTTAGGACACCCTTGGCTCCATTCCATGAAAGATATATCTTCAACAATCTATAAATATTTGAATTTCTCACAATGGGTGTATTATCATGATCAATCCTAGCCTATATTAGCCCTTAGTAAGATGTGGAAAGTTCACTCTTGATTTCCTTTCTCCTAAAAAACTTGAACCTTTGAAACCTTGTTAAGATGCCATTTTCTAATGTTATAAAAAATTCAAACATGAAAGGATGTCAACCTTGAGTAAACCTAATGATTTTTCACCTATGGATATGGATATTCCTCCTTTGCATCCCAAACTTGGACTTCTTCCTTCCCTTACTATTCCTCTTATATATTTTGTGGCCCAACCTCCTACATCTTATAAAGGTCAAAGACAAAATAATTGAGCATCTTTTATCTCTCAACCTAGTGAGGTTTCTTTAATTCTTCCTTTTACAAATCAAAAAAATCTAAGCCTATGTTGATTGATCCCAAACCTTCACAAATATTGAGTACAACAAAGAGAAATCATAGTGTAAGACGTCATTGATGAAGATGTCATGTGAAGGTTCATGATCTTTCTTCCTACAGTATTTTCTCCCCTAAGATTTTGAATGTTGACTTGGTCCCATTTTTTCAAACCTTTGCTTGACCCTAGGGAGGAGCTTTATCTTAATCAACCACGTTAAAAATTAAAGTTATCTCTGCAAAATGATTGTTATTCTTCATCTTCTTTGTGCATTCAAGATCCTATTGTGATTAATTTGGATGATGATTTTGATGCTAGTAATGTAAATGCCAATGCTTTTGATGTTATGTATGAGGTTATTGATATTAATCATGAGTTATCTTTGAGATTTTCAAAAACATTAATCCTAGCTACTAGTGACAAAAAAGGTTATTCATCATTAGAACATGGTCCTTGTTTGGAGCTTGCAGTAGCTCCACCTATAGTAATTATTGTGGTCCCTCTTACATCTTGTCCACCATCTATATTAGATGTTAATCAATATTGGGAGGAGGATGATTTTCTATATTATCTTCACTTGTACAGTGGCCTCTTTTGTGTATTTTCTTGAATCATGTGTGATGTAGAGTGAATTGTCTCTCGCCGGTTTGTGCTACCTTGTCTAGCTATCTCCACCAAGCTACACAAGAACCATCCAATGATTCTACACCTCACACCCTCCAAGGGTCTACATGACTTACCATCTCTAACCTTCCCAAGGTCCTTAGACTAGAATACACACTTTTTGTTTTGTGAGTTCCATTTTCTTAGTTAGGAGACCTTGTTTTTCCCACTCCCTTTCACACTCAACCTGAGAGTTCAACCCCTCTACCATAGGATCTTCATTCCCCACACTACACACATAAGGATGGATGATTTTGGATGTATTACCATCCATATCCCTTTCTCAAGATCTTTGAACTTTACCGGTTCCAAGTTTTCCAAACAAATTGCACTTTTAGGCCTAACCAGAGACCTAATTTCGAGTAACCCTATCAACGAGGTAATCTACATTTATCTGCTAAACTTCTTTAATAAACCTATAAAATATTTTACATTATAGATACCCTTTTGGGGTTTAAATACAATATCTCAAAACTAGAGGTGGGTTTTGTCATTAACATATCTAACCCTTACTGGTTAATTAGGCCTAATTGCCCCTTCCTAGGCCTAGAAAGTAGGGATTGGTCAAAACTCCTTCATCGGTCCATTTTACTAAGTGAATTGATGATAGTTTAGGGTCTATGCTTCCATATTTAATTTCATCCCAATCATACTTCACCTCCATCCACTGGATTCACCCAATTAGGGCTTGTTATCCATGATTCCTAATGCTTGCCAACTCAACGTGCCAAGCATAGGGTATGGTGGAAAATCTTTGATTTGACTTCCCCTGACTCAAAACAAAAAATAAAACATAGTTTAAATAAAAACCTAACATTACACAAGGTTTTAGGGAGGATATCCACCATGGAACGTTAGGTTGGATCCATTTTGCTCTCAAAACCCTAGTTTTTAGAACCTTTGAACCCGCCTACAACAAAATAAAGTTTATTCACAAACCACAACACTTCAAGACTCCAAATAAAAAAAATGAAGGTAAGACACCAGTCTAATAATCCATGATCCTATTTTGGGATTCTCAATCCATACAGCCAATACAAGCTTGCAAAGAACAACAAAAACTCGGTAGAACACACCAAATGGGAAACCAAAACTTGTCTATTTGCTTCAGTTCTTCAACCACCTTCGACAACCATTTATCATTGGTATTTAAAAGCCTTATAATATCCTTGGAGTAGTTGCATATTCTCACAACTGAACATGTCAACCAACTAGCCATTTTTGTCTGAAAATGTTGCAAAGTTGCTATGAGCAAATTTTACAATTTGTTGCATAGGTGAGCAACTTTTCTCAAACCCAAACTTGGTCACCTCCAAGTGACTCATATAAACTTAAAAAATTCAAAACAACATAAACCAACCTACATTAACCCAAAAATAACTTATCCTATTAAGTGCTCTACTTGGCACCCTTAAGAGCTCACATGCCAACATTGGCCAAACAAAGACTCTTAGGGCCCTTACAATCATTTGAGCACACACTCAATGGCCTCTTCACCTTATTAAAAAAATAAAAACATGATTCCAACATCCTGGAAACAACGTCAACAAAAATTGCTAAGTGCCCCTGCATCAATGTGATGTGTTTCCCTCATGACGTGTCTTTGTGTTATGTTAAGCTCTCTTTGGATGACCCTTTTTGCTTTATTGATGCAAAGTAAGAAAAGGACCAAACCTACTATGAAATTCTTCTATTTATATCTTAATTCTTCTATATGTTCGTATTCATGTTATGTCATAAATCTGTTATTGTTGTAAATGTGTCTTTATGTTGTCTACTTGGGGATGATGCAAAGCAGTAAGATCTCTCTTTTTGGTCTCTTTCATGTTGACCCAAAAAGACTCTTTCTATTCATATTATGTTGGATCTTGTTCTATTGTGCTTGTAGTTCTACTACCTTTGGGTGATGCGGTAAACTCATTACAATCATACTTGATAGACATAATTTATCTAAGGTGCATGTAATGATCCCAATTAGTGCATCCCTTATGTGCTCTCTTTATATTTTTTGAACCATCACCTTTGATTTTCCTATGCTTGGGGGTATTTCATTGTTGTGACATGCTTACCTTTTGGATGTATGTATGCTACCTTAAAGAAATTTCTTTCGATAAGGCATACATAATTTCTTAATTTCTTTAACGTGGGGTCATACACTCTAATCTTTGTTACACTTTGTGCACACACCACAAGGTTTGGTTTGTACACTTTGATGGAAAACCATGAAATGTTTGGTACACACTGCAACACCCATTTTGGAGTTGATTTTTTTTGGATTGTTTAGTAAATTGAGGCTTTTCTTTGTAATCTTCCTTTGTACCAATGTGACTCATAGTAAGAAGATCCTTACTAGGCTAATAAGTCATGTTATTTATTTTCTCTTCTCTTCACGCATTTCTCATTTTATCTTGATTTCAGATAGATAAGATCCTAAGTTCTTAGGGGCTTGGTGTTTCTTGTCTCTTTAATATCTTGATTATTATATTTAATTCTATTATATACTTTACTAAGAGTATGAGCGCATGTTCATACTCTCACTAAAGTGGGAGCTAAATGTAGCATCATAAATTGTATGTGTATACAATTTCATACTCACTTAGGCCTCACTTTCATGTTTTTACCTTTTAGGCCCTAATTATGCTTGATTTTTCTCACAACAGTTCCAAACTTGTGATACTCATCTTTTGCATTGCTTCCTATACCTTTTCTTAGCCCAGATGGACTGGTCAAGGGCACCTAGAACCCTTGAATGCTTGGTCAGGGACGCCTGTCACCTTTGTACAAATCAAAAGGGCTCATTTTTTAACACTCTAATGGTCAAGAATTTTTGATCCAGAACCTATATCCTGTGTCAACCTTCTTCTTAATTTTCAATATATTTCATGAGTATAGGTATAAAAGCAAGTCTTATCCCCTCATTTGAAACATCTCCCAATTACATTAACTAAAGATCAATTCAAATTCAAGTGATAAAGTAGTCAAGCTTCATTAGAATAGTGAAGGGGATGTAAAGTATTTAGATTTCAAGCATTCAAGATGACATTCATGATCAAGTTCTTATGAAGACATCCATGAATTCATACATGAAAACGTCAACCTTTCCATGAAGACTTCAAGACAAAGAAGATTAATAAAAGTATAACATTCCAATTAAGAATTTCAATTCTATATCTAACCTCTTCTTTATCAGGTCACACTTTCCTTTTCATTTAAATTCATCATAGAGTTAAACCCAAACCCAAGGTTTGACCTAGTATACCCCTATCAACTCAATAACATCTTTTATTCTTGTGTGTGTAGGAGATTGATTCTAGAGACAACAAATATAGATCTAGGAAGAGAAAATTGACACGCACAAGACTAGATTGTGAAGAAGGAAAAATACTAAGTCTAGGTCACCTAACATCAATGGCCAATGCCTTTTAGATGAAATTTCAGGGAGATACTTAGATCGAAATCCTGATTATAAAACTATTTTCATTATTCACATCCAACAATTTTGGGTCAAGGTCTCCTAGCATCATCAACACACATTTATAAGAATAAACCCACATTTCATCCATAGGTTCCTCTCTGCTTCCCATTTCCATATTTGCAATATATATCTAAATGTATACTTTGAAACTATTTGTGCATGTTGATCATTGTCAATTTTACATCATCAACCTAGTTCTTGCATTCAATTCATATCATTCCAAAATAATTTTCAACTAAAAAAAAGTAAGTGAATTCTAATCTATGTTCAACCCCTTCCCCAATAGGTAGGAACCTTCTGAAGTACGCCCAAAATTTGTACTCTTCTGAAGTACGCCCAGTGAGGAGCCATCCCTGTTAGGAGATTACAAAGACACTGTTAGGTGCCACCCGGTTAAGGGATTTTGTTCAAGGTCGGTTAGTGCCTTTACCCTATTAAAGGTAGCCTGGTTAAAGGACTTAAGAACACTAGTTAAGATGTCACCCAGTTAAGGGATTTTACAAAAGGGACCTATTAAAGTCTACCCGGTTAAGGGATTTATGTTGCAGTGGTTAGAAAGCAATAAATGGATGATCTGTTGAATTAGTTACTAATAGCTTGATTAGATCTCAATATGCATCACACTCAATCTACACCGGTTGTATCTTCTCTGCACAACACCAGTTTTCTTCTTACACCTTCTACTCTTCACTCAGCCGGTCGCCTGTCCCTCGACACTGCACTCTGTTGATCCTCTGACCATCAACTCTACACTCTACTGGTTCTCTATCCTTCAGCTCTGCACTCTGTCAGTTCTTTATCTCTCAACTCTGCACTTAGTCGATCTACCTTAAACACACTCTACTCTGCTAAAACCTCTTAGCACTTCCTCTCTTTTTTGTTCAATTTGGATCGCTTTCAACAAGATTTGCTTGTTGCAAATTTCATGATCAAAACTTTCTGAATGAACTCAAGAACACTTTATACATTTTTTGCCGACACTTTCAGGCCTTCCCTCAATCATAGCAATCATGGATTTCAAAAGATTTTAAATCCAAAATCTCCCACTCTTTCTCTGCGCGCCTTGCAACAATTCTGCCAAGTGTTCAACAATTTCTGTCACCGCATGTCCCAAAGATAGTAACTTTTGGGTCATGTACAGTCAATGAAGTGCAAAAAATAAAGTCCATAGGTAATCATGCTTGACTACATGATAACTGAAGTTGACCTTACCAACAAGTGATTTGACATAGACACAAGCCCACCAACTCATCTTTCGCCACCGCAACTGAATAACCAATCACTGCTCAAAAATTTATGGTGATCACATGTCTTCCTTCTGTCATACTGGTGTACCGGTATGCCACTGCACTTCTATATTACCAGTTCATCCTTTGATTGCCGGTTTGTAGTGCTAGCATCAAGTTTCTTCCCTTGTTTGCCAATGAGATTGCGGTTTGCATACAACTTCAAGTTTTCTTGCCTGAGTCACCTTTTGTGACTTCATCATTAGAGTGACTGATCTTCTTGAATGACAAACCGGTTGGATTAGTCTATATTTCCTTGAGCTAATTGAACCTTTGATAATTCATTACCAATGTTGTTTCCATGTGTTCGTAAGTCATCACTTTTTCTTACTAAAAAACACCACTCTACCTATACTACTTCACCTATAAGTGTTGGACATCAATGACAAATATTAGCACATATACCGGTTCTCTTGATTGACCGGTTTTGTTAATGCCAACAATCCAACAATCTCCCCCTTTGGCATTGATGGCAAACACTTCAGAATCTGGCTAATCAGTTGCATGTTCTTTTACTTCCTTCATCTTTGTACTAGTCTGGTCATTACTTCTGCCCTGAGTAATGAATCTCCCCCTGTCACTGGTAATACTCTGATGCAGCAACTTCAACTCAATCACTACTTAACAATTCTCAAGCACTCTAATCATATCTCCCCCTTTGACAACAATGCCAAAGAGTCCTTTCTGTACACTTACAAGACTACCCCCCCTAACCAAATTAGTCCACACTCATCAATCTAGTCTCTTGTTTAAAAAAAAAAACTTTCAAAATCATACCAGATTGATGTACAACCCTGTTTGATTACTAATTTACCTTTGAGATAGTCAAAGGTGTCCTTTTGTAGTGGCTTGGTGAAGATATCACCACGTGCTCTTTTATTGGTATGTACTCCAACATCAGTTCTTTTTCTTGAACTTGTTCCCTTAGATAGTGATATTTGATGGCTATATGCTTTGTTTTGGAGTGCATCACTGGGTTCTTGGATATGTCAATGGCACTGGTGTTGTCACATTGAATCACTACCGGTCCAACCACTTTTTCTTGTATTCCTTCCAGCAGTTGCTTGATCCAAACTATCTATGTGCAGTTGATTGCAGTAGCTACATACCCAACCTCAGCTGTGGATTGAGATATGCAGTTTTGTTTCTTACTTGTCCAAGATACAATCCTGTCTCCAAGAAAGAATGCACCTCCACTAGTGATCTTTCTGTCATCAATGTTCCCAGCCCAATCTGACTCAGTGAAGACACTTAAATTGAAGTCTCCCTTATGTGGATACTAGAGACCATACTTATCAGTCCCCTTTAGGTATCTGAATATTCTTTTGAATGCCACCATGTGAGTCTCTTTCGGATTTGTAGAAAATTTGGCAACCAAGCCAACAACTTGTGCCATGTCCAGTCTGCTATGTACTACATACTACAACTTACCAATCATGGACCGGTAAAGTGTCTCATTCACTTCTTCAGCCTCATCATATTTAGAGAGCTTGCAACCTATAACCATTGGAGTTCCAATAGGTTTGCAATCTTCCATCCCAAAAGTTTTCAGGACTTCCCTATGTACTTAGTCTGACTGATGAAGATGTTGTTCTTTAGTTGAGAGATTTGCACGCCAATAAAAAACTCTATCTCAACAATCATGGACATCTCAAATTATTGCTTCATTTGTTTTGCAAAGCTTCTTCTCATCTTGTCATATCCCCCAAAGATGATGTCATCTACAAAGATCTCAACAATTAGGTGTTTTCCTTAAGCTCCACTCTTTAGATATAGGTTACTGTTATCACTAGTTCTTTTGAACCCTATGCTTAGTAGATATGAGTGTAACCTCTCATACCAAGCTCTTGGTGCTTGTTTCAGCCCATACATAGCCTTCTGCAACCTGCATACCATATTCCTTCCATATCTAGATGAAAACCCTTCCAGTTGCTCTAAGCATACTTCTTCCTCTAACACCCCATTTAAGAAATCTGATTTGACATTTATTTGGTAAACTTTAAAATTTTTATAGGCAACATAGGCCAACAAAATTTTGACCCCTTCTAGCCTAGCCATCGGTGCGAAGGTTTCTCCATAGTCCAAACCTTATTCTTGAGAATAGCCCTTACAGACCAATATTTTTTTGTTTCTTATCACTTTAATGATTTCATCCATTTTATTTCTGAACACCCACTTGGTGCCTATTACATTTTTGTTTTCTGGTTTGGGCACTAGAATCCATGTATCATTTTTCTCAATTTTCTCTAGTTCTTCTTTCATGGCTTTGACCTAGTCATCATATTTTAGAGCCTCCTTTGCTATTTTGGGCTAAAAAATGGAGAGTATACAACCATTCTCTCTCACTCTTCTTCTGGTTAGAACTCCTGCATCCTTGTCACCGATAATTTTTTCTGTAGAGTGATTATTTCTGACATACTTAGCCAATACCGGTTCACTCCTTGGAGCTTCTTCTACTAATTGTGTAGGTTCTACTTCACATGTTTCTTCATTAGCTACTTCAACGGGATCTTCTTTAGTAGGTTCCACTGGTACATTGTACTCAAACCCTTTATAGTCCTTCGGTTCACTCTTACTGTCATGTTCATTTTTCTCAGAGTACTCATCTACTTTGACATTTGCACTTTCCACAATCTTATCAGTCCTCTTGCTTAAACACTGGTATGCCTTTCTCTTTGTTGAGTAACCTAAGAAGGTTCCTTCATCACTCTTGGGATCAAATTTTCCAGTGTACTCATCCCTCTTGATATAGCACTTGCTTCCAAATACTTTGAAATAACAAACATTAGGTGATTATCCACTCCATAATTCATAGGGAGTTTTATTTGTTCCTTTCTTTACCTGTATCCGGTTCAAAGTGTATACAATAGTGCTTATTGATTCTCTCTAGAAGAAATGTGGAATATCCTTCTATATCATTAGAGTCCTTGCACAATCAATAAGAGTTATATTTCTTCTTTCAACAACTCCATTTTGCAAAGGTGTTCTGGGTGCAGACATTTGCCTCATAATCCCTTGTTCCTCGCAGTAATTCATGAACTCTTGAGAGGTGAACTCTCCTCCTCTATCTAATCTCAGACACTTTAGATTCTTACCGGTTCCTCTTTCTACTCGAGCCTTAAAAACCTTAAACATGTGAAAGGCTTCAGATTTTTCCTTCAAGAATACAACCCACATCATTCTTGAGAAGTCATCCACAAACAACATAAAATACCAGTCATCATAGAAATTCTTAGTTCTAATGGGACCACATAGGTCTATATGAACTAAGTCCAACACATTTTTAGATGAAAAGGTTTTACTGCTGAAACTAGACCTAGTCAACTTTCCTAGTTGACACTCTTTGCACATAGCATTGTCAGGTTTCACTATGTCAAGCATACCTTTGACAGATTTTGCCTTACTGACTTTTGCTATGCTATCAAAGTTAACATGACACAATCTTTTGTGCCACAACCAACTATCTTCAACCTTAGCCATTAGACAACTACGTATGGTGGTGTCTAGATGAAACAAATTGCCTCTTGACTATTTACCGGTGACAATCAGACTTCTTGATTTGTCATTTATTTTACATATTCCTTCATTGAATTCTAACCGGTAACCCTTATTGTTAAGTTGTGCAACACTTAACAAACTATATTTTAATCCTTCTACCTAATTTACATCATCACAATTTATCTTATCATTCAGAGCTATAGACCCCTTACCTTTTATTGCACAAGGAGCATCATTTCCGAATCTCACAGTTCCTCCATTGCAAGCCTTCATGCTGAGGAATTTGTTTGTCACCGATCATGTGGTGAGTGCAACCACTATCGATCACCCATTCTCCACACCGGTTTGTGCTAGATATCAATGCCATATCTCCTTCCTCTGTGCTGTCCTCCTTGACTACCACAAATGCAATGTCATCTCCATCAGATCCTTTTAATTCTTCATCAGTGACTCCTTCTTCTGCAAGATAACATTCCCTCTTGCTCTTGTCCCTATAGCTTTTGAAATTATCCTTCCTATCTCTATCATCGTCAAGACATCTTGAAGCAATATGACCTATCTTATTACAGGAGAAGAACTTTAAGGGTAGTTTACCTTTGTACTTTCCTTTTCCTCTTGGAAATCTTCTTGCCAATAGAGCTTCAATTTCATCTTGCTCCCATTCTTTCGATAGCAGATTGTCACTTTCATGGGAATGACCGGTTTTGGTAGTAGAACTACTACCGGTTTCTTTCCTTCTCCTTGTTGGTACATGCATCATGGAGGCTTTGAAAGCAACATCAATCTTTGGTACGTTGTTGTCATAATTGCTCAATTCAAAAGCAGTCAAATTACCGATCAGTGAGTCAAGAGTTACATTGACTGTTCCCAAGGATCTGAGTTTCTGGATAGCAGAGATCCTTATGGCATATTGTGGTCGAATGGTTCTTAGGATTTTGCTACCCACATCATCCTCCTCAAGCTTTCCTCCAGCACTTTTAATGGAGTTTACTACATCCTTTATCCTCTTTTTATATTGCTCTATGTTTTCTCCTTCCTGCATCCACATCTCATCATATTTTCCTCTCAGGCTGTCTACTTTGGCCTTTTGAACATGAGGATCTCCCCCATAGACTATCTTCAGCTTATTCCATATTTGAAAAGCTATTTTCAAATCTTGTACCTTAGCAAATTCATTATCAGAAAGAGTGCTAACAATCAGATCCATAACATCTGTATTATCTTGCCTTTCCTTGATCTGTTCCGGAGTAAGAGTCCTTGAAGGTTCATTGTACTCTGTAATCACATGATTCCAATAGTGTTCACCTAGGGATCCTAGATAGATTTTCATTCTTCCACACCATAAGGTGTAATTCTCCTTAGAGAACTTAGGACCCTCCTTACAGATCATCTTGGATCTCCCCTTAAGATGATTAACATTCTTCTGATTCTAAGGACCTGATGCTCTGATACCAATTGTTAGTCCCAACTAGTGCTGAGAGGGGAGGGGTGAATCAACACTTGATCAAATCTTCACAATTAAACTTTTAACTTTAATCAACATTCATCTAATATCCAACAATATTCTTAATCATTGAAGTAAAATATGCAAGCATGAAAAGTTGACAGTAACACCAAGAAGTTATCTCATGGAAACCCAAATAGCAGAAAACCACGGTGTGAGTAGGAACTCACAAAATTTGTACTCTTCTAAAGTACACCTAGTGAGGAGCCATCCCTGTTAGGAGATTACAAAGACATTGTTAGGTGCCACCCAGTTAAGGGTGTTGGCATTCTACACTCTTATGAGAATAGTTGATGTTGTCATTGATGGCAACCAAATGGCAACCAACTGGCAAACATCTATCAACCCACCTATTGTTCACCAAAAGTGATAACCCAAGACACCTACAAATCTATCTATGAGATAGCTGATCTCAATCAATGAAACACCTCAGGGCTTGGACAACATAACATAGGATCCTAATGATCCTCCTACACTTCAGGTTCTACTAGACCTAGGGGGGACACCCTTTTGATGCATTGAATACAACAATCACAAACATAAGACTGCATCAACAATGAGTAGACAAACCATTCCACAAGCTCACCAAATTAGGAACACACTACAGATTGGCTAGATCTGTATAAATCATAAATGAAAATAGAGCTTGGAATGAGAAGAACACACCCCTAAACATAAAGGGAAATAGATTTATCTTTTAAATTGTTTGATCTGAAAGACATCCCCAAACTTGTAAGATCAGTGCCTTATCCAAGGGCAATAGAGTCACACATCAAACTATAAATGAAAACTTATACTGCAAATCCATCTTCATTATTAAATATTCATGCATTTAATCCCTTTTGCATAAATGCATTACTCAGCTCACTCACATAAAATATCAAATCCAGACACTATATTCCATTACTCATGATTTATTACAGAATTTAAATTCTTCCTTGAAGAATCCCTGCAAACAATCACAATTACCTCCTTGAGATAACAAATCTCATCCTCCTTGAGGATCTAATCTGAATATAATGAAAATACAAATCCAGAGACAACTTCTGTGTGAATTTGTGCATGCCTTACATACACAAGAACTTGCAGCTAAGAACACCTATAGCAAAGAATCAAACTCCATTACTGAAAGGATAACCCTTCTCTGTACAATTTGGAAGAATACTCAGAATTGGAAGCCATGAAAAAATGGAGCCATTCTCCAAATTTTTGGAACCCTTACAATTGAGAAGAATTGGGAATAAGAAGGAGAGGGAACCAAATCAAATCTACAACTGAATTGCCAAGTGTCTCCTCTCTAACTGAATTTTGTTCCCATGGAAAATGCTTCCAAAATATCCCACATTTGTCAAAATTAACCCCATAATCGGATTCCTCACTCCGAGAGCTTTCCGAAAATATATAACACTTTATATTTTGGCCAAAAATTGAGTCCTGGGCGAATTAACTCCCCAATGTGCACATCATTTAAATTTTTGAATTATTTAATATAGTTTAGACTATATCATTTACTCATTTTAATTTTGATTTTTGCCTCCATATGTGCTCTGACGCTTTGCCATGTGGCAGGATCTGATTGGTTGATGGGGTTGACCGGACGCCACTTGGGATGACACCTCATCACTGCCACGTCATCTGCTTTGTCACTGCCACTTGGCCGCCATGTGTACACCACCTTAGTGCCACATCATCACCACTAGACTACCAACAATGTGCCACGTCACTGCCACCTCATCGGGACCCGCTTGCTCGACCGCTAACTGTACCCGCCACCTGGCTTTTGCAACTTCGCAGGGTGTAACTCGCCTGCATCTTCCTTTCGCGAAATAGCATGCACTGTTGATCCATCTCGAACTTGCTCACTCGTTAAGCCGACCTTTCTCTGCAAAATTTCGCCTATTTGCCTCGGGAAGCGTGCTTGCATGGGGTCCACCTGGTCACTGCCCAGTCACCTACTCCGTCGCCTCGGGATCCATGCTCACGCGTGGGCCCACCTTGGGCACCCATAGGCACCTCCGTCAAAAGCCTTTAAGGCTTAGACATATTACTACTGTTTGTTTTTGCTTATAAACATTTAAAAAAATCACTTCCCAGTGCATGTGGGATAAAGAGATTTGCCTGTAACTGCAAGTTTTTGAAGGTTTTTAATGGCGTTTTTTGCCTTTGCTTGAAGACTTCTTGAAAAGATAGCTTTTCCACCATGTTCCGCGTAAGGAAATGCATTGGAAGAGTCGTGAGTTTTCAGATTGCATTTTGTTAGAGTTTATAATGCTGCTGCATGCCTCCCTTTCAATACAGAGGATCCACGCAAGGGAGCTGGGAGTATGACTACTGCTTGCATTTAGTAGAAGACTTCAACACTGCCCTCTCCCCATCCACGCAAGCTGCATTTCCTTTAAAATTAACACTGCTGCTCAAAAACCATGCAGAGGTGTGAACATTTGTTAATGGCATTGGCTGAAGCTTTCAGAATGTTTTCAATTTGCCACACACAGCAGGAGGAAACTTTGAATCTGCCATTTATTGTATTTGTTGAAACTTTAATTTAAACATCTCTCTTATTAGCCATGCAAGGGAAGGAGATTTAGATGGGAGCCTATGAATTGCATAGTTGAGAAGTTTGTATTGCCTAAGGTTTAAAACGCTACCCCTTCACCATCCATGCAAGGGGAATTTTGCCAGCCAAATGAAGTTGCAAAGACTTTCTTCCATCATTTCCATCTCACGGCAAGGATGCTAGCAAGGTTGTGCTATTTGATTATGCACCTTCCATTTTATTTGCTGAAGGTCTAATGGCCCATGTGACCTCTCACAATTGCTTTAGAGTTTAGGAAGTCTTCCCTCAGTCTGCAGCCACACATCCCATTTAATTTGTTTGAAAGTTGCTAATGCCTTTTCAACATGGTGCAGGGAGGATTTGCCTTGGCATTTGCCTATGAAGTGCATTTGTTTTACAAATTTCTTTTGCCTCTTCAACGACCATGGAGAGGGAGATGCTGGCATTAAACCTGTCAATAAAATTTGCTTGGAATGTTTCTACAACCATTTACATCCCAACTACCTATAGAGAACTTTGGCATTTGTTTGAAGATTTTTTAAACTCCACTCAACCACCACGAACAACAAGGAGGACATTGCAATTTAATTGCATTTGTTGTTCGCTATCCTACCCATTTACTACTTTGCTGAAGGTTCTAATCCATCAATTGGATTTGCTGAGAGTTTTAATGGCTTATACATTTTCATTTCGAATATATGTCCATCAATTCATAGACAACACTGAAGTCACCTCTCACCATCCTACTGGCGAATTACAATCAAACTGACATGGAGACGCATATATTGCCAGGAAAAAGAACATTTTGCCATTAAAATTAATGCACGGGCATGAGCTAGGTCGGGCCCTAAAGTGGGTCCGACTAAATTTTTTTTCGTTTTCACGCAACTGACCCCTAGAATGCTTCACGGACCTCAAACATAGCCCTGTAAATGATCGGCATCATTTTCGGATCATTAATCCGCATTTTACAACCTTCAGGCAATTACGCCACAATTTTTGCATTTAATTGCGAAGACGTAATTTTCAAACCTGTCAAAACACCTTTCTGGAGCTCGCCATCTGACAGGCGTGTACTTTGATATACAAGGATGACTTCTACCAAACAGTTTCTAAAGATGATTCCTGAGCGAAGAGATATTAATTTTTGAAAATGCCCAACTGGCTTTGTCAACACTGCGGACCTGATGAAGTCAATGTCCTGGCAACACATGACGCCTTTCTCAAAAATATCAAACGACCTCCGTGGGTCCTCAAATTTGGAACATAGGTACCTTAAAGTACATATTAAAACTTGGAAATCTCAGTTCGATCACCAGACTGATAGGATGCAAATGGTGCACTCACCAAAACGGCTACATTAACTGATATAACACTGGAGTGCGGATAACTGAATTTGATGGTAAAATGAGCTCTTTTGAAAACCGATCAAACGGATTGATAGAGGCTTGAAATTTGAAACGTATCTCATAATTTATACTAACATCAGCCTAGAACAAACATTATGGCATGATGCTTACTGAGGCAACTTTTACACTTATGCGAAACAGGGCTCCGACTAGCTGTCGAAATAGGGACTAGTCAAACCACACAAACTGCAAACGGATTTGGCTTTGAAAACTGAGCAAATGGATTTATCAAGACCTGAAATTTTGCAGTCTGACTCACATTAATGCATACAATTTAATCCACTTTGAATTTATCCATGATGATCAACATGGAAAAAGATGTAATCGCTCAAAGTAGGCTACTCAATAAAAACTGCATTTGTGCCTAAAATGCACTTTCAGCTCACCCCTCAAACTGGGTACCTCATAAACTTATCCAAATTGAATTCTGAAAGTTGCACATCACTAAATAGGCCAAATGAAAGGTGTGGGACATGAATCCCGAGCCTTACCCTCTGAAAATCAACTAGCTCCATTTTACCCCCTTGCTAACTAGGCCATTCAAACTGACTTGTTTAGGTGCCTTTCTGACATGCAGAGAAAAAATTTGAAGTGGGCCTCAAAACTTTGACTCAATTCTAAATACTCCCAACACCACCAACAGTTACCGACACCGGTAATAGACTTCTACATACACCGGCAAGCACTTCACTGGGAGCGGCAATAATGCATACCGACACTCTAGCTGACTTGGAATAAACTTTGTTTATTGTTTTATATTGCAATTATCTTTTGTAAAAGCTGACATGGCATATTGTAAAAGACTCATATATATGCATGAGATCTTATAGGTCATTTTGTAAGAGAGAGAGGATGATATTGTGATATACTTGATAGCGAAGGTTTTGGTAATAAACTGAGCTTAAACCGGTACTGAACCTGGCATAGTTGATGCTGATCTGAAGTGGTACACATGATGAAACTAATACTTAATCTGAGATACTATTCACCATGAATGTGGACACTCACAAAGTGAATATTATTATGGACAAGTACAATGCAGAGGTTAAGGATGACAATATTGACTGTGGCAACATGGCTGAGAAACCAGTAGAAACTATTGAGGTTGAGATCCCAACCCAAATAGAGAAATCATTAGATACGAAGAAACCTACTGAAGGAACAGATGCTAGTATAGGGCCACCTGAGACTGAGATACTAACAAAACTTACTAAGAAACCTATTGAGGCAGAGGTACATACTGAGACAGAGATGCCGATATTAACTGAGACATCAAAACAATCTGAGAAACCCTTGCTAGTTGAGATGCAAACACAGACTGATCCACCAGAGGTAAAAAAAAGTAAAATGGTTACAACTGATGGAAGCACAGAGGTAATAAAGGCAATTGGTGAGACTTCTGGCACTTCAAGTGAATTCAGACCTACAAATGTTATAGAGGTACTCTTGGATTCAATCAAAAAGATAACAGATTGCAATGCTTTGGCCTACAAGGCAATTGATAACACTGTACCTATTCTTAAATTGATCGCACCTAATTGTAACATAGATCATATTAAGGATTCTTTAGGGAAATTGGACACATTGTCCAAATTTATTGTTGACAATGTAATAACGGTTGATAAAGTGAACGAGGACACAATAAAGGATAGAGTTGAAAAGGAAAAGAAAAAATTCTTTGATGACACCATAAAGAAGTACACTAAACACCTGAATACATTATTACTGACACTGAACTCTACTATTTTGGAGTACAAATATCTATACAGGGAAACATGCAAACCTCACCTTTTGATAGAGGACATAGACAAGGAGGTTAGTAAAACACAAAAGGAAATTGATGACATAGCGGATAACATAATTGGTTCATCTGATCACATATCAATTTTTGAGCAAGAAATGGCAGGATTTGAAGAAAAATTAGAGAAACTTGAAAAAGAAAAGGCAAGGATAAGGTCTAATGCCAGAGAGCTTAAAAATAAGCTTGGTCCTAAGTTGGACAATCTTATTTCCCAGAGAATAGAAATATCTAAGGCATTACTTCAGGGAGAACGATCACCAGAAGATCACATGCATTATCTCACTGACACGATCCAACAAACTGAGGCAACTTTGAAGGACAACAAAAGGTTTATGCAGAGTTTGAATTTGGTTTTGGCAGATATCTTTCAAATTGTAACCAACCGGTTACAGACTTTGAGGTGAATTTTTGCACTCATTTGACTATTTTTGACAACCTTTGTCATTGATGTCAAAGGGGGAGTAGTGGAGAGAAAAATAATTCTTCAGAGGAGATCATTTGCTTAGGGGGAGCACATCTTTTTGGAAACTTTTTGGACTTCAGTTTTTGGAATAGTTTTTGGCTTTTTCTCATGAGTGTTGCCATCAATGCTAAAGGGGGAGATTGTTGGCATTCTACACTCTTATGAGAATAGTTGATGTTGTCATTGATGGAAACCAACTGGCAACCAACTGGAAAACATCTATCAACCCACCAATAGTTACCGACATCGGCAATAGATTTCTACATACACCGATAGGCACTTCACTGATAGCGGCAATAATGGATACCGACACTCTAGCCAACATGGAATTAAATTTGTTTATTTTTTTATATTGTAATTAACTTTTGTAAAATCCGACATGACATATTGTAAAAGACTTATATATATGCATGAGATCTTGTAGGTCATTTTTTAAGAGAGAGAGAGGATGATATTGTGATATACTTGATAGCAAAGGTTTTGGTAATAAACTGAGCTTAAACCAGTACTGAACTTGACATAGTTGATGCTGATCTGAAGCAGTACATTGTATTGGATTTTGATAATCCATTTTCTAAGTCAGTGAGACTTCTGTTTTGTGATTGAGCAGTGAGCTCTAGGCTACTAGCCTTCCTACTTGTGAAGGCCCCTCATTGTAAGTAATATTTATTCATAGGCCAGTGAGTGAATATTGTGGGTCACAAATCCCACTGAGGTTTTTCCCACACTAGGTTTCCTCATTAAATATCTTGTCTTATGGTGTGTTCTCTATGCTGTCTCTATTAGTCTTATTTGCTGCATTAATTCTTATTTATTGGTACACTGTTTTGAGATACAAAGTTCTTAATAAGTTTAAATATTCTGCTAGCCTATTAGACACTGATTCACCCCCCCTCTTTGTGTCTTTAGGAATGTCTTTGATTCTAACAATTGGTATCAGAGCCTGGTCCTATATTTTCAAAAGCCTAACAACTTTAGGAAGATTCTAACACCGGTACAGATGGAGAATTTAAGAAAACAATTGGAAGGAGCTCTTGTAGATTATGATGTAGAGAAATTGAAGAATATCAAACTTGAAGATGATCTGAGGATTGCATAGGAATTTATTAAAGGACTTCAGGAGAACCTTGTTATAGCACAAAATAATAGAAAAGAACTTCATGAGAAGATGCATAAAGATGATGATGAAAAAGAAACTCTTAATGAACTTGCAAACAAGTTGAGATAGGAAAATAGTAATATGAAGAATGAAATGCAAGATATGACTATGAGGTTATGTAAAGACATTGAAGACAAGAAGAAGAATGAAGAATATTTGAGTAGGAGACTCAATGATGCAAGAAATGAAAAACTAAGACTTAATCATGAAAATGATATGTTGAAGACAGATCTAATTCACATGCAACATGATAAAATTGAGCTTGTGAGACAAAAGGAAATTTTGGAAAATGATTTGCTACTGCAAATCAACACAAAGAGAAATTCAAGAGAAGTTCAGAGGAGCTTGATGAAATTCTGAAAAGTCATAAACCTAATGGAGATACAAATGGACTTGGATTTGAGATTGGAGAAAGTTTTGGTACTGCAAACAATCTAGAACAGAACAAACCGATAAGGTAACCTAATGATTATAAGTTTAATGGAAAATGTTTCAATTGCAACAAATATGGTCATAGAGCAAATCATTGTAGATTTAAAAACAATCAAAATATTAATGCACCCATCGGTCAATGTTCCAAATGCAACAAAGTTGGTCATAATTCAGAAAATTGCAGAATGAATGTGAAATGCTATGTTTGTGGAAGATATGGACACCTATCTAATCAATGCAGAACACAAACTGATGTAGGATATGGAAAGGATATTCAAAGGAATAATGTGACTTGTTATGCTTGTAACAAAATTGGACATACTGCCAAATTTTGTAGAAGCAAGACTTCACCGTCGAACAATAAAGGATCCAGTTTGAAAGGCAAATAAAATGTAGATGAGGTAAAACAAGAATTTTCAAAATAATGGATTAGGAAGAGAGATCAGAATGTTGATGAAACTATCTCTATACTGGTAGAACAGAGTAATCCTCCATCGACAGGAGATTCTTCATCCAACTGAGAAGTAACTCTTTGGGGGTATTGCAATAAGTTGAAGATCATGCAGATTACCCTCGGTCAATGGTGAGAAGATAGATTTCTTCTTTACTGGCAGATGTGTTAAGTTTTCAATTAACCGACAACCAAGAGAAATGTCATTATAAATCAGCTAATTTCCCTCTTTTTGAACTCACCGAGCATTCAAATTAGCAGAGAACGCGAAAATAGAGCGAAGGAATTCAAGGCAAAGGTGCGGAGTGATTTCTTTCAAGCATTCAAAATACTTTAAGGCAGCTAAAGGTATTTTTCAATGGCTTCTTCTTCTGCTCCCGAATTCATTCGAAACCCTACTATTGTGGAAAATGTGAAATGCCCTAGGCCCTATTTAAAATAATTCCTGAAGTAGATAAGCAAGATGATTCTATAGGGGCATTCTCAAAAATTCCTAAAGGTGTAGCTTTTGCAGAAGACCCTAGGACGTATATACATTGCAATATAGAAGAACTAGGTTCTAAAGAATTGATGAAAATGTATAGTAAGGTGATTTGTGATGAAAATGGCACTATCAAACCCGAACACAAGATTATAGAAACTCTAGGTTTTGTGGAAATACTGAACATTCCCTAATTTTTGGAAGAAGTAGTAAGAATTGTCTTGAGTAGAGCACATGGAGAATTTCTATGGTTGGATTCTGTCTGCAAAATTACTCGACAAGCAATTACGATAGTAACTGGTTTACCCTCAACCGACAACAAACATGACAAAACAAAGAAGATCCCTAACAACAAAGTGATGACCCTAATTGGAGCAACATTTGACAATAGATCACTGAGAGTGAATGATATCAAAGACATCAATGTGAGATTTGTGAGTATGGTGCTAGGCTACAAGACTACACATGCTAATAGACTGAATTTAGTTTCTAGTCTTTGTATAAACAATGCTTATGAGATGGTCAACAACAATGCAATGATAGATGTGTGTGAATGGCTAAAAGATGAACTCATTGATAATTTGAAGAAGATTAAAGGAGATAAGAAAGGGACATTCCGATTTGGAAATCTTTTGGTATGTTTGATGTTGTATTTCACTAAGGAAATCTGCGGTATAGGAGCTAAAGACTTTGGATATGATATACCGATAGGAAAAAAATTACAGGAAGCTTTTACCAGCATGGGAACTGCAAAGGACAACATCATAATTGGATTTTTCAAAACCTTCTAGGCTAAAATGAAAACTAGAGAAAGGCTACCATAGAGTGTAGTGGACAAGTATGACAAAGAAATCTGTTTTTTTATGAAGAGAGATGCAATATGGATGGAAGCTGTACTCCCTAGGACTATATGGGTGACTAGGGATATGAGGTAGATCTAAACATTCTTGAGACATATGCTAAAGCATTACTAGATGCACCGAGAGAACCATCAGAACAAGTTTTTGGTAGTGCTGAGACTATTGAAAGTGATGTAAAAACATTGAAGAAAAGGAAGAAAAGAGAAAAATTTATTAGAGATGCTTCTAAGAAAGTGAAGGAAATCAAGGAAAATGTAATGAACATCAGTGGTATATCGGCTAGTGAACTTGAAGGACTACAACCAGAGGCACACATTTCACCGGTTGGTACAACTTCTGGAACCGATAGTGACAAGACAACATAGTTTAAAAGAGTAGAAAGGAGGAAGAGAAAACCTTCACTGGTACCCTCTCCTTCACCCAAGAGAACAAGGACTTTAAAGAAGAGATAACAGGCAGTAAGGGGACCACCAAAGAAATTAACACCAAAGAAGAAACAACAACCTATCACCCCTTCTTTAAATGATTTACTAAATGAAATAACTGATGATGGAAATTTGGCAAATGTACACCATCTGTATAACACATTTAATGATTTAGACATGGAGAGCATTGAGAACAATATTATTTTACATATGGACATATACAAAAAGGTTTTAATTGAAGTTGTGGATGACTTACCAAATGATCTATATAAGAGATTGGAAGCAAAAATGATTGCAGTAATGGAATTAGATAAAAAACTAAAAGTTGAGAAACTTCTAGTTGTACATGCTGTGAATTCAAAAGAAGAAATTGATGAATTAATCTCTGAGGCTAACTAATCTATTTTTGCCAGTAGACACCGACAAGTAAGTTTAATGGTAGGAAGAGTAAAAGAGATTGCAAATGAAACTGCTGATAACTGGGATATATTCTTTGTGGAGAAGGAAAAACAAGAGGAAATGAACCGGCCAAAGAAAAAATTTAAAGTGTATCAGAAGGATAAGGACAAGTGGAAAGGGAATGTTGGTGGTATTCCAAACATCAAGATCACTAACAATTTACCGCCACCTTTAGATACTGCACTAGTACATACTGATGATCCACTGATTATTGACACTGAAGGTGTCACACATGATGACACTAATCCTAAATCTAAGATACTATTCACCATGAATGTGGACACTCACAAAGTGAATATTTTTAAGGACAAGGACAATGCAGAGGTTAAGGATGACAATGTTGACTGTGGCAACATGGCTGAGAAACTGGTAGATACTATTGAGGTTGAGATCCCAACCCAAACAGAGAAATCATTAGATACGAAGAAACCTACTGAAGGAACAAATGCTGGTACAGGGCCACCTGAGACTAAGATACCAACAATTGGTGATCCATCGGAGGTAAACACAAGTAAAATGGTTACAACTGATGGAAGCACAGAGGTAATAAAGGCAATTGGTGAGACTTCTAGCATTTCAAGTGAATTCAGACCTACAAATGTTACATAGATACTCTTGGATTCAATAAAAAAGATAATAGATTGCAATGCTTTGGCATACAAAGTAATTGATAACACTGTACCTATTCTTAAATTGATCGCACCTAATTGTAACATAGATTATATTAAGGATTCTTTAGGCAAATTGGACGCATTGTCCAAATTTATTGTTGACAATGTAATAACGGTTGATAAAGTGAATGAGGACACAATAAAGGATAGAGTTGAAAAGGAAAAGAACAAATTATTTGATGACACCATAAGGAAGTACACTGAACACCTGAATACATTATTACCGACACTGAACTCTATTATTTTGGAGTACAAAGATCTATACAGGGAAACATGCAAACCTCACCTTTTGACAAAGGACATAGACAAGGAAGTTAGTAAAATACAAAAGGAAATTGATGACATAGTGGATAACATAATTGGTTCATCTGATCACATATCAATTTTTGAGCAAGAAATGGCAGGATTTGAAGAAAAATTAGAGAAACTTGAAAAAGAAAAGGCAAGGATAAGGTCTAATGCCAGAGAGCTTAATAATAAGCTTGGTCCTAAGTTGGACAATCTTATTTCCCAGAGAATAGAAATATCTAAGGCATTACTTCAGGGAGAACGATCACCAGAAGATCACATGCATTATCTCACCAGAACGATCCAACAAACTGAGGCAACTTTGAAGGACAACAAAAGGTTTATGCAGAGTTTGAATTTGGTTTTGGCAGATATCTTTCAGATTGTAACCAACCGGTTACAAACTTTGAGGTGAATTTTTGGACTCATTTGACTATTTTTGACAACCTTTGTCATTGATGTCAAAGGGGGAGTAGTGGAGAGAAAAATAATTCTTCAGAGGAGATCATTTGCTTAGGGGGAGCACATCTTTTTGGAAACTTTCTGGACTTCAGTTTTTGGATTTTTCTCACGAGTGTTGCCATCAATGACAAAGGGGGAGATTGTTGGCATTCTACACTCTTATGAGAATAGTTGGTGTTGTCATTGATGGAAACCAACTGGCAACCAACTGGAAAACATCTGTCAACCCACCAACAGTTATCGAGACTGGCAATAGACTTCTACATACACTGACAGGCACTTCACTGACAGTAGGAATAATGCATACCGACACTCTAGCGGACATGGAATTAAATTTGTTTATTGTTTTATATTGTAATTATCTTTTGTAAAATCTGACATGGCATATTGTAAAAGACTCATATATATGCATGAGATCTTATAGGTCATTTTTTAAGAGAGAGAGGATGATATTGTGATATACTTGATAGCGAAGGTTTTGGTAATAAACTGAGCTTAAACCGGTACTGAACTTGGCATAGTTGATGCTGATCTGAAGTAGTACATTGTATTGGATTTTGATAATCCATTTTCTAAGTCAATGAGACTTCTGTTTTGTGATTGAGCAGTGAGCTCTAGGCTGCTAGCCTTCTTGCATGTGCAAGCCCCTCATTGTAAGTAATATTTATTCATTAGCCAGTGAGTGAATATTGTGGGTCACAAATCCCACTAAGGTTTTTCCCACACCAGGTTTCCTAATTAAATATCTTGTGTTATGGTGTGTTCTCTATGTTTTCTCTGTTATTTTTATTTGCTGCATTAATTTTTATTTACCGGTACACTGTTTTGGGATACAAAGTTCTTAATAAGTTTAATTATTCTACTAACCAGTTAGACACTGATTCACCCCCCCTCTCAGTGTCTTTGGGACTATCATTGATTCTAACAAAGGGATTTTGTTCAAGGTCGGTGAGTGCCTCTACCCTGTTAAAAGTAGTCTGGTTAAAGGACCTTAAGAACATCAGTTAAGATGTCACCCAGTTAAGGGATTTTACAAAAGGGACCTGTTAAAGTCCACCTGGTTAAGGGATTTATGTTGCATTGGTTAGAAAGCAATAGATGGATGATCTTCTGAATTAGCTACTGATAGCTTGATCAGACCTCAATATGTATCACACTCAATCTACACCGATTGTGTCTTCTCTGCACAACACTGGTTTTCTTCTTACACCTTCGGCTCTTCACTCAGCCAGTTGCCTGTCCCTCGACACTACACTCTACTGATCCTCTAACCTTCAGCTCTGCACTCTGCTTGTTCTTTGTCCTTTGGCTCTGCACTTTGCTGGTTCTCTATCCTTTGGCTCTGCACTCTGCTGGTTCTCTGTCTCTCAATTCTGCACCTAGTCTATCTACCTCAAACACACTCTACTCTGCTAAAACCTCTTAGCACTTCCTCTCTATTTTCTCTTCACTTTGGATTGCCTTCAACAAGATCTTCTTGTTGCAAATTTCACGATCAAAACTTTCTGAATGAACTCAAGAACACTTTATACATTTTTTTTCGACACTTTCAGGCGTTCTCTCAACCAAAGCAATCATGGATGTCAGAAGATTTCAAATTCAAAATCTCCCACTCTTTCTTTGCATGCCTTGCAACAATTGTGCCAAGTGTTCAACAAATTTTGCCACCGCATCTCCCAAAGATAGTAACTTCTAGGTTGTGTACAATCAATTAAGTGCAAACCAAAAAATCCGCAGGTAATCATGCTTGAATACATGATAACTGAAGTTGACCTTACCAACAGGTGATTTGGCATAGACACAAGCTCACCAACTCATCTTTCACCACCACAACTGAATAACCGATCACCGCTCCAAAATTTATTGTGATCACCTATCTTCCTTCTGTCATACCATTGTACCGGTATGCCACTGCACTTCTATATTACCAGTTCATCCTTTGATTTTTGGTTTGTAGTGCTAGCATCAAGTTTCTTCCCCTGTTTGCCAATGAGATTGCGGTTTGCATACAACTTCAAGTTTTCTTGCCTGAGTCACCTTTTATGACTTCATGATCATCAGAGTGACTAATCTTTCTAAATGATAGACCGGTTGACTTAGTTTATGTTTTCTTGAGTTGATTGAACCTTTGATCATTCGTTACCAATGTTGTTTCCATGTGTTTATAAGTCATCACTTTTGCTTACTTAAAAAACACCACTCTACCTATACCATTTCACTAGTTAGTATCTTCATCGGTAAGTGTTGGACATAATAACAAATCTTAGCACATATACCGGTTCTTTGGATTTACCAGTTTTATTAATGCCAATAATCCAACAAACACATCCAAAATATTCTATCCATTCAACAACAAAAGGCATATGATATAGTTGAAGATTTTGCATTAATATACCAGTATTGTAGTGCCTCTCCTAGACTTGCATTTTGGTTTGCACTCAGATAGACTTATTTAGACTTATGATGGTTATTTGGATGGTTATTGTTGATTCTTCTGCTATCTTAGATGGTATCATTGATGTGTAGGACTTATGTTGATAATATGACTTGTGATGATACTAACCCTATTTCATGATGATGATTCTATGTGATGTTTGATATCATTTTGTGTGATTGTCTTCATGAGTAGAGCCGATGCCATATCACTCATTGCAAGCGATATATGTCATCGTGATTCTCTATCACTTGTTTGTTTATATATATATATATGCATCGTATATGTTGCATTGGTCTTTGATGCAAGTTTGTAGCTACCAAACATCGACTCCACCTGGTTTGATAGGTCTAAGCGTGTCTTTATTCCAATGGCAAGTTGTCAAAGATGACATAGTTTCCCTCACACACTCTAGGTCTAAGATATGTACCTTGTCAGTTGCACCACGACACAAGTTGTGGTTAGGGTCTTGTATGGAGTTCTTTCCCTTGATGTAAGTGGTTTAGAGTCTATGCTTATGTTATGAATGTGTGATTGTTTAATTATTAGACTGTAAGTATTTATTGATTAATTGATTTAATAATGGTGTATTTGTAATCATCAATTATCTATTTATTGATGGTTATTTATGATTGGTGAGATTTAATTATTTTAATGATTGGTTTATTTCTCATTTGATGGTTTATCCATTATGAAATTATTATTTATTTGTATTGTTTTATTGTTGAATATTTATTTATCTATTTATTTATTTACTTGAGAATTATCAATTATTCGATAATATTTATTATTTTGATTTATTGATGAGCAATTTATTCATATTCATTTATTTATCATTGTTGAGCTTTATTTAATTATTAATTATTATTGATTTTTGATTTGTTGAATTTATCAATTTTACTTATTATTATTGGTGATTTGATTTTGTATTTTTAATTGGGTTCCTATTTCTAAGGCTTTATGCTTTTAATTTATTAATTGATTATAGTAAGTTATGAATCATTATTTGGGGTTGTCCCCATATCGCATCGGTTGTAGGTTGCACACCTCTGGGTGGAGGTCTTAGGGTCGAAACCTCTAAGCCTCACGTTGTGCCATCCATGCTGGGTGGTACAGAGAGGTGGAGGTTTATCCCATCCCCTACTAACCATGACTGTCTATAGGTCCCCATCCCAGAAAAAAAATTGGCTCCACCCCTCTAGTGTCGACAAACTAATCAGTAGCGCGTACCGTGAGGAAGGCCTAGCACAAATTTAGGGTAAAGTTTGATGTCGACTCTCACTATCAACGACTTGATCGATTGTTTGTATCTGTTCATTGGCCAATGGAAATGATGGCTAGTGATATCAAGCCATATAGGTGCTTCATAAAGGATCCCTTGGCTCATGACATGGAGATGAGGTCCTCCATGTGATCTCACTGGTTCATAGCTCCAGTCAAAAGTGCTTTCCCTAAAAAAAAAAGTTATGAATCATTATTTAATGTTTTATTATAAATTGATATTGTCGATAATAGAAAAATGAATATATTTACCTACCCTTGCATATGATTGGTGGAATTTTAATTGGTACATAAAATAGAATTTGGAATAATATATGCCTCAAAACTATATAAGATAGGTAAATAGTATAGTTTTTGGATTATTTTCATTGGTTGGCTTGCAATATGGTTTTTGGTTTTAATTTGTGTATTTATTAGACTTCCTGTGTATTCATGGGGGGTTTGGGAAAAATTTGTGAGATTGAAAAATTTGGATTTCGGAAAATTTGCATTGGCTTTGGATTCAAATTTTGTTGAAGGTTTTAGCTAGATTTCGATTGTGCTTCCATTTTTCTCCTTGCTTCATCTATTTCCAGGCTGGTTTTGTTTGCTAAAACTTTGCATTTTGATTTCCAAAAGTTTGTATGCATTTCTTGGAAAATATTGTCTAGGGGAAATGGTTTCATGAATTGCAATATTTTAATTACTATTTGGTAGTGTTTTGTTTTGGGGAAAATCTGCATTTCATTGATCCTATTTTCTGGAAATTGCATTATCGGGAGCTCATTGTGTATTCTTTGTGTTGATTTTTCTTTTGACTTCTAAGAAAGTGTTGGATCATGATTGAAAATGCATTTGGTTATTCTCTTGAGTAGATTGCAAAATCTTCCTTGGTTTGAGCTTGTTTTGGTGTCTTATTCCAATTGTAGGATTGAGTATTTTCTATGACTGCACTGTGAATGTGCATGCAACATATAACCACTTACATTGGATGCAATTTGTCCCTATCTAGATTTCTCAAATCTCCTTTGGGTGTATGCAATTTGTTTATACTCTCTATTGATCAATTTGGCTCCCTAAACTTCAGTTTTGGCTCTGTGGGAGAAGATCTTCTTACTGCAACTTTTGCAGAGATAATGTACTTGTTATGTTTGATGCCTTTGTCAGTAATTGGATGTTTCAGACCTTTTGTATGCATTATGAGGGTTGTTTTGGACCCCTAAGCCATCCTGAGACCCCTCCTTAGCCTTATGTCTTAGTATTGTGCAATATTATGCTATTCTCCAAAAAATGCTATGCAATCAGCCAAAAATGTTGTGAATGTTATTGTGAGGATCCAGTTATTACTGAGAGGGGAGGGTGAATTAGTAATAAGAATAAACTGAAACTTTTCACCAATCTACAAAATATTTCACAAAATAGTTCATAACCAATACCGATAGCTGATCTAACAATCACTTAAAGTTGATTTACCAAACCATTCATTCATGTGTTCATCAACATGTAAGCAATAAAATAATAAAAAAAATACACATAAATGAATCAACCACCATATGAACACTAATATTTTTCACATGGAAACCCAAATGGGAAAAAACACAGTTGGAATTAGTACCCACAAAATAATGCACTCTTTCAGAATGCACCCTGTTAGGAGCCTAGCCCGGTTAGGAGCTTTACAATAATGCTCAATTAAGAGAAGACCCTGTTAGGAGTCACCCGATCAAGGGATTTTACAACTTGGCTCTATTAGGAGCTTTACCCTATTAGGAGTAACCTTGCTGGAGGATTAAAACCCAAATTAATGAGCCACTCGGTGAAGGGATTTACAAGATCAGGCCTGTTAGGAACTACCCGGTTAAGGGATTATAAATGCTATTGCAACTATTAGGAAACAATAGATAAATGATTTGATCAATGCACTTTTTGCTTGCTAATACAAATCCTTTTCATCTCCAATTTTCTTCTCTCATGCATACATCACATACTGGTTCAACACACACTCACTTCTCTGATCACCGACACAATAAACCTTCTAAAACTTGAACTAAATAAACTTTACAATTGGGTCAGTTACAAAAACCTAATCTACAATGAATCTATATCATAGATCATATCAAATATTTACAAATCATTACAATTTACCATACAAATCATTACAATTTACCATACAAATCATTACAACAAATTTCAAGACAATTACAGTCATTGGATGATCATAGCTCATCACCGTACATCAATTTGATAAGATGTCAAACCCTTATCACATTCTACTAAGAACTTCGCTACTTCCCAAGAAATTCAATCCTTGTATGCACCAAAACAACATCTTATCTCTTCAAATGGATTCTGACATGTCATCATCAATTTATGAACATGAAAAGAATCACCGCCAAACCATAAAACATCACCACTCAAAAGATCTTGTTACCGGTTCTCAAACCCTAGCTAATTATACAACAATCAATTACAAACATGACTTCCAGTTCTCCAAACATGATGGGGTTCATGTCATAGACTCATTATGATGTCATAAGAACACATTCCAAACAACAACACCTAACTCAACACGGATGATAGCCGCAACCATCTCCTTCTCTATTCTTGCTTACCGATTCACTGTCACTAGGAAGTTTTGATTTCCAACTCAACTCATTTCAATCCATTACCAGTTAGACTTAACCAATAGACTTAGATGACATACCGAGCATAAACAAACATGGAGAAATATGGTTGCTATCAAGGACAACACAAATAACTGATCATCAAGCATCATATCATAATTATATCATTACCAACAGTCCATGAATATATCATCCCCAACAATCCTTTATAGGTACACTATCATCTCCATTAGTTATGCCAACATGCCAACATTCCACCCTTTGACATTGATGGCAACACAAAAAAATGCAACATCAAAATCTCAACATGAAGCCTATTATGTCTGTTGTTCTTCTCCTTTTCTCTTTATTGATCTTCTCCCCCTATCATATTTCTTCTCTCCCTTTGAAAAGAATGCCAAGGGTGCAAAGGAATCTTCTGTCTTCAATTCTATTGCTACATTTCCATCATCTCTGTATGTCACATCTTAGCTACTCCCCCCAAGGAGTAGCTCACTTCTCATCAATCCACAATGAAAAATATTCAAGAATTCTACTGGATTGATGCTTCACTAGCATCCTTTGATCTTGGGTAGGGGTATAACCCCTAACTTCCCTTTGAGATATTCAAAGGTAGCCTTAGGTAATGACTTAGTGAATATATCTTCCAACTGCTCCTTACTAAATACATGTTCCAATCTCACTTTCTTTTCCTGCACTCTTTCTCTCAGAAAGTGATACTTCAACTCAATATGTTTAGTCCCAGTATGCAGTACTGGGTTCTTGGATATGTTTATAACACTAGTGTTATCACAATATATGATCACCGGTTCTATCATATCTTGCTTGAATCCTTCCAAGACATGTCTCATCCAAATAGCCTATGTACAATTCATTGATGTATCCACATATCCTGCTTTTGTTGTAGACTGAGTATACAAGTCTATTTCTTATTGGTCCAAGCTACCAATCTTCCACCTAGAAAGAATGCGCCATCGATTATGCTTTTCTGGTCATCAACATTCCCTGCCCAATTAGCATTAGTGAATACCTACAAAGAAAAATTTCCTCTATATGATACCACAATCCATAATCAACTGTCCCTTTAAGATATCTAAATATCCTCTTTACTGCTATAATATGTGTCTCCTTAGGGATTTTCTGAAATCTTGCTATTAAACCAACTGCATGGGCAATATCCGGTCTACTATGAACAACATAATGCAATTTCCCAATCATAGATTTGTATTCATTTTCATCTACAGAGGGTGAATCATCCTCTTTTGACAATTTGCAACCAGTAACCATAGGTGTTCCAATCGGTTTACAGTCTTCCATTTCAAAGGTCTTTAACACTTCTTTCACATACTTAGACTAACAGATAAAAATATCACCTTTCAGTTGTTGGACATGCAATCCAATGAATTTTTTTATCTCACCTATCAGAGACATCTCAAATTCTTTCTTCATCTCATCTGCAAAATTCATAAACATATCATCATTTCCACCAAATATAATGTCATGAACAAATACTTCTGCAATCAACATCTTGTCTCCTTAAGTCTTCAAATAAATATTGCTGTCCTCACTGGTTCTCTGGAATCCTATCTTTATTAGATGTGCATGAATTATTTCAAACCATGCCCTTGGTGCTTGCTTCAATCCATATAATGCCTTATGCAGTTTGCATACTGTTGGTGTAAATAATTATTCATCATGGATATTATTACACTTACTTAAGTTTACTTAGGATAATGCATTTCATAGTAGTTTGGATATGAGACACTTGGGTGTTTGTGCCACATTGGGATAGTGTGTGTAGGAGAAATTCCACCTCTTATGGTGTTGATCTTGTTATTACACTATCATATCCACTTATTGTGGAGTGATAATTCCACCTTCGGTGGGTGATCCACCTCATGTGGAATATTATATTATTTCTCCTACCTACCCACACCTATTTCCTACCTACCCTTGTTTCTTATTGAGCCACATGTCATACTTGTGTGCTCATACATATCCCTAGCCTTGCCTATATAAGCAGGCTCATCTACATTGTATGTAACAAAGATAATCCAGTTGTTGATCATTTTCTATTGATGAGAATACAGTTTATTCTTGTCCCATATTATGTCTCTATCTTGTACATTTCAATGACTTCTTGATCTTGGCAAAATCCAACATGGTATCAGAGCTATTGGAGTCTCATTGATTCGTCTTGAAGAGGCATTATTGTGATGTCACGAGGCAGATCTGAGGATCATCATCATTTGGAGGCGTCCTAGACCAGATCCGACCTCGCCATTGCGTCCGGAAGGCCGTTTCCATGAATTTTGGTTATAAAGTTGGCCTATTTTGGTGAGGAAAAATTTTTTCCCCAATTTTGCTTATCGTACGGATTTTTCGAATATTCATTATTTTTTCAAAAAAAAAAATTTCTGCAATTTGTTATGAAAAATCAAAAATAAAAAAAAAAATTGAAAAAATTCGAAAAAAAAATCGAAAAAATTGAAAAAAAAAGAAGCAAAAAAAAATCAAAAAAATATTGTTTGGGGGGTCCGCAGACCCCCCCCCGTGCTCGCCGTACCTGCACGTTGTCGCAGGTGTACCACACGCCGCGCAAAAAGTACCGACCGCAGAAAGTACCGGCCGCAGACAGTACCTGCACCTCGTGCCGCCCGCACAGGCTCCACTGGCACCCACGGCGGCCGCCGGCGCCTCCCCCGTATCACCTCCCGGACTCCGGCGCCGCTCCCAAGTTCCTCCCGGCTTCAGCTCCCGACCTCCCGCAGCGCCTCCTCGGCGCCTCGCTCCCGAAGACCGCCCGCGCCACGCTCCGGTTCCGCCCGCACGTCAGCAACACGCGGACAGTCCAGTCAGCACACGCAGACAGACACATCAGAAACCCTCCGTACAATCCGTACGGCCACATCAGCAGCCACATCCCCCGGCCACGTCAGCATTCCGTACAGTACGGAACGTACAGTCAGCACGCCACGTCATCTGTCCGTACGGTACGGACGCCCAGTCAGCCAAGCAGTGAAGTTTTGGCGACGGTCATACGGTCGTCAAATTTAACCCAGTGTTTTGCTGACGTCAGCGCCACATCAGCAGGGTTTGAAATTTTTTTGACCCCCTCTCATTTACATTTTTGATTTTGCAGTTCAACTTCAAATGGCCATAACTTGCTCATTTTTGCTCCTTTTTGGGTGCAATTTGTTTTGAAATGGGCTAGAATTTTGTGCTCTCCGCAGTAGTGAAAGAATTTTTTGATTTTGATGCACGGATTTTTCAGAAAATGCAGTTTTTGGTGACTGTCCCTGAGTAATCCCAGTTTTTGCAACTTCAGAGGCTTCGTTTGGGGTCATCCGACCTCCTTTTTAGGTGCCGTTTTTTTTGAAAGTGCGTATTTTTTTGTCTACTTTCACATGATGCTATCAGATTGATGTCATTGTAAGTAGAAATTGTACTTTCAGATTTAGGCCATTTTTGGCTCTCTTGGTACTTGTATATTTGCTTGAATCTCAGTTAGATTCATTGCACTATTGATTGAAGTCTCTTGTATCTCATTTGAGAAGTTGTAAAATTTGCATCATAAGCCCACCTTGCCTTGTTTTGCAAGTGGCTCATTGTAATCGCACTAAGTATAAAGTGCCAAAATCATCACTTTTGGGGGGGGTTCTTTGATTGATTGAATTTGGGGGGTGTCTCTTGTGCTTTTGTGCTCTTGTGTTCTTTCCTTTTTGCTGCTATGGGTTCTTCTAAGTTTCCTCTCTTAACTCCACATAACTATGCTACTTGGAAAATTGATGCATGGAGTAAACTTATGGAAAAAGGACTCACTCATTACATTGATGGAACTATTGTTGCTCCAGCTGATCCTAAGGCTGATCCAGTTGGTCACTTAGATTGGCTCACTAAAAATATCATGGCAATTGGTACCTTAAGAAAGTATGTATCAAAGGATCTCATATTTCATATTGAGAAATGTACTCTAATCAAGGATGCTTGGCAAAAGTTTCAAGACTTGTATGGTCAAGTTGATGAGATTAGGGGATATCAAATTGATAGTGATCTCACCATGTTAGATCCCAAGAACTTTGATACTATACAAGATTATGTCACTAAGGCAAATGAGTTGAGGGCACAACTCAAAGATTGTGGCATTGATAAAAAGGATACTCAATTGATATTCAACTTGATAGGGAAGCTTCCACAAGAATATGCAGCATTTGTTTCTAGTTTCCAAACTCATAGGATGACAATGGGTTCAAGCTACAAAATGCCTACATTTGATGCTTTCAATGAAATGTTGATGATGGAACAAACTAAGTTGATAAGCATGGGCATTCTTAAGGCTTCTTCTAAGTCTCAAGCATTAGTGGCAAATCAAGGAAACAAAGGAAATCAAGGAAAGGACAACTCAAACAAGAAGAAATGGCAATCAAAGCCTAAGGATAAAGCACCATCTTCTCCACAACAAGGAGATTCATCTTCTTCCAAGAAAGATAATTCACCAAAGAGAGAGAGACCTACTTGTGCTTATTGTAAAAAGATTGGTCATGAGGAACATCGTTGCCATACTAAGAAGATTGATGAGCTCACACATATCATCAAAAAGCATAACATTGATTTGCCTAAAGTCTACAAGAAGGATGATTCATCAACTTCCACTTCCTCACATTCAAAAGGAAAAGGGCAAGCATTCATGGCTTCTACAAGTGGAAAGACTCACTCTTTTGGAACAAGAAAAGGAAAAGCTCTATGTGCTACAACAAATCATACTTCAGAGAGATGGCTTCTAGATTCAGGGGCTTCTCATCATATGGCATCTACACAGTCTATGTTCTCTACATTTGAGCCTTGCACCATGCCACAGATTTTGATGGGCAATCATACATACATGGATGTGATTGGGAAAGGATCTATTGACATTGGGGATAACTCCTTCAATGATGTGTTGTGTGTACCCCACTTGACAAACAATCTCCTTTCTATCTATCAAATCACACATGGCGCAACTAAGAGAGTTGTGGAGTTCACACCTGACTCAGTTTTTATTAGAGACATGGAGACTAGAGCTATCATTGCAACCGGGGTGGTTGATCATGCATCTCGGTTATACTCCTTTTCAAATTTTGTTGATGATGATGATTACACATTTGATGATTCTACACATGATGATCACACTTATTGTGATGATTCAGATTTTGAGGAGAACTTTGGACACTTGAATTTGGGGATTCTCACATGTAACCCAGTTCTTGAGTCTTGTACTTCATCTTCTCATATTGATATCACATCACCTATTGTACCTGATGATTCAGATAGTGCGACAGTTTTGCCTTCATGTGATTCAGTGCAGCAGGATATACATTGTCTTCCAGCTTCAGATTCATGGGATGATTACATGACAGATATTGCAGGTTTGTTTGTGGAATCCTACACTGCAGATTTGGGAGACATCATTGATGACATACATCTTCTCTTTGATGAAGATGATCCTTCTTCGATTGTTGCGAGGGCACACTCTGACCCTCTTGTTCATTCTCTACATGATGATTCTTTCGAGGTTGACATGATTGTGGATACTTATGTACAACAGTTGGAGGAGGTCTCTTTATTCTTTGAGGAGACACATGAGTCTTTGGACATTGTTCTACATCCATCTCCACTAGATGTTGGAGTTCCTTTTTCAGCAGTATGGCACAATTTACCATCTTTGGAAGGGGTATCTTTCAGCATCAACATGGGGACACTTGAGCAGTTTTCAGAGATTCCTTTCATCATGAGTTTTCTTCATACATCTTCCCTTCATGATTGGGGAGACTTCATGGATACACCTTTGGTTTTGTTTCTTCCTAAGGGGAGGAATGTTGTTCGACGTTCGTGGAGCAGTTTCTTCATACATCGAGCTTCTATCATTGGTGCAGATTCTTCATTGAGGGATGATCACAGTTTGACTTCTCTTCTTCTCTCATATGGGGGGGACTATTTCCTCACATGGGGTTTTGTTCCTCACATTCTTCTTGAGAGTTCTCTTGTATAGCTTTCATCTCTCTTTTTGGGGGAGGGTTTTTTCCCATTGGGTTTTTCTCTCTTTCCCCACTTTGTGAGAGATTTCATTGCATTGGTTTGCATGCATTTGCATTTGTTCATGGGTACCTAACATGGCCTCGTAGCCGGGACCCATTTTGCATTGCTTAGTTGCATTGTAGACTTAAGTGCATTCCCCTAAGTTGCACTTAAGGGGGGGTGTTGGTGTAAATAATTATTCATCATGGATATTATTACACTTACTTAAGTTTACTTAGGATAATGCATTTCATAGTAGTTTGGATATGAGACACTTGGGTGTTTGTGCCACATTGGGATAGTGTGTGTAGGAGAAATTCCACCTCTTATGGTGTTGATCTTGTTATTACACTATCATATCCACTTATTGTGGAGTGATAATTCCACCTTCGGTGGGTGATCCACCTCATGTGGAATATTATATTATTTCTCCTACCTACCCACACCTATTTCCTACCTACCCTTGTTTCTTATTGAGCCACATGTCATACTTGTGTGCTCATACATATCCCTAGCCTTGCCTATATAAGCAGGCTCATCTACATTGTATGTAACAAAGATAATCCAGTTGTTGATCATTTTCTATTGATGAGAATACAGTTTATTCTTGTCCCATATTATGTCTCTATCTTGTACATTTCAATGACTTCTTGATCTTGGCAAAATCCAACACATACCATATCCTTATCTTGTGACAATGCAAACCCATCCGGTTGTTCAATATACACCTCTTCTTCAAGAATACCATTCAGAAATGCTGACTTAACATCCATTTGATAAAGTTTAAAACTTTTAAATGCTGCAAATGCAAGTAACATCCCAACTCCTTTAAGCCTAGCAACCAGTGCAAAGGTCTCTCCATAGTCTTCTCCTTCTTCTTGTGCATAGCCTTTTCATACTAGTCTTTCTTTGTTTTTAACAACTTCTCCATCTTCATTCAACTTGTTTCTAAATACCCACTTTGTTCCAATCACATTTTTATCATCAGGTCTAGGACCAAGTGACCATTTATTGTTTTTGTCAATCTGATCAAGTTCTTCATTCATTGCATTTAACCAGTCATCATCCTTAAGAGCTTCTCTAACTGTCTTTGGTTCAACTATGCATATCAGACAAGAGATTTCTCTGATTTTTCTTCTAGTATGTACTCCAACATTCTTATCACCTATTATCTGGTCTTTAGAATGATTTAATCTTACATATTTGGGAATTACCTTTTCCAGTGCAATAACCTCTTCTTGTTATTCATCATCTTCATCTTCTACCGATTGAGCTTCTTCCACTGCACTATTCTACTCAATATATTTCTGCACTTTCGGTTCAATGAACACAAGTTTTTGTTCATCATCAGCTAGATCAGATTTACTAGTATCATCAATTTTATTAGGAAATTTATCAAATTTAACATTCATACTCTCCACAATCTTCTTTGTCCTTTTGTTGTAGCACTTGAAAGCTTTACTCTTGGTAGAGTAGCCAAGAAATGTTCCCTCATCACTTTTAGCATCAAATTTACCAATATAATCATCTCTTTTTATAAAACATGTACTGCTAAAAACTTTGAAGTAACTAACATTAGGAGTTTTACCATACCATAACTCATAAAGTGTTTTATCATTACCTTTCTTCACCAGTACCCGGTTCAATGCGTAAACAACAGTACTGACTGCTTCTCTCCAAAACATCTTTGATACATCTCCCTGTATCAACATAGTCCTAGCTACTTCAACAATGATTCAGTTTCTCCTTTATGCAATACCATTTTTTTGTGGTGTCCTTGGAGTAGATAACTGCCTCTTTATTCTGTTTTCATCAATATATCTCACAAACTCATCTGATGTAAACTCTCCACCCTGGTCAGATCTCAGGCACTTAATATTCTTACCAGTTTCCTTTTCTATTAAGGCCTTGAATGCCTTGAATTTGTTGAAAGCTTCTAACTTTTCCTTCAGAAAAGTAACCCACACCATTCTTTAAAAATCATTAGTAAATATCATGAAATACTTGTCACCATAAAAAATTCTAGTCCTCATAGGACCACATAAGTCAGTGTGCACCAAATCTAGAATATGCTCAGAAGAAAAATATTTTCTCTTAAAAGAAGTTGTAGTCATCTTACCCAGCTGACATTCTTTAGACATCACATTGTCCAGTTTAACAAGCCGTGGCATACCTCTCACCATACTAGATTTGTTGACCTTAACCATGTTCTCAAAGTTCACATGACAAAACCTTCTATGCCATAACTAACTATCTTTAACCTTAGCAACCAAACAACTATTCACATTAGCATTCAGATGGAATAGATTACCTTTAGTTTGCTTTCCAGTAGCAATTAATTCTCCTTTGCATCCTAAGATCCCGCACACTCCATTCTTAAACTCAAGATGATAACCTTTGTCATTTAGCTGACCAACACTCAAAAAGTTATGTTTTAAACCTTCAACGCAAAATACATCATCAACATTGCTTGTACCATTCAAAAAGATAGAACCTTTACCTTTAACCATAAAAGGTGAATTGTTTCCAAATCTTACCACACCGCTATCAATGTTTTTAAGAGAAATAAACATGTTCTTATCACCGGTCATGTGGTGTGAGTGACCACTATCTATAATCCATTCATCACTGTTGTCAATGCGAGATACTAAAGCCTTCTTATCAGACAAATCTTCCTTAACAACAACAAAGACAAACTCCTCATTGTCTTCATCCTCAGATTCTTCATCAATGATTCCTTCATCAACTGCAACATAGCATTGTTTCTTTCTTTTTCCCTTATATTTTCTAAATTTTTCCTTTTGATCATTATTAGAACAATGTGTAGCAATATGTCCTATCTTGTTACAAGAGAAACATTTGAGAGACAACTTACCTTTATACTTACCAGCTTCAAATTCCACCAGATTACCTTCATCATCCATATCAACTTTACTACTGCCATGATGACTTGACCTACATTCATCACTGTGACAAACATCTTTCCCTTTTCTCACCTGTAAACTAGATACAGATGCTTTAAAAGCATATTCTGTCTTAGGTACATTCTTATCAAAACTATTTAACTCAAAAGTAGTGAGCTTACCAATCAAAGAATCAACAGTAGCCTTATCCTTAGTAACTGACCTCAACTCTTGGATAGCAGACACTCTAATTGCATAGGCAAGCAATAGGGTTCTAAGCATCTTCTATAATACCACCATCACTTTTGATTCCACTGACAACTTCTTTAATCCTGTGTCCATACTGAGTAATGTTTTCTCCTTCCATCATTCTCATATCATAAAACTTTCCTCTAAGACTCTCTTCTTTAGCCTTTTGAACATTCTTATCACCACCATAGATTAATTCTAATTTCTCCCAAACTTCAAAAGCAGTCTCTAAACCATGGACATCAATATATAGTAAACTTACAATGGCTTCCAATGCTTGAATGATTTCTTTTTGCTCCTTCAACTAATCTACAGTCAGAGGACCTATAGGAGGTACATACTTAGTAACAACATGCTGCCAGAATTGAGCTCCCATACCTTTGATATATATCTTCATTCTATCACTCCATATTTTGTATTTGTCCTTAGTGAATTTGGGACCCTCCTTCTTCATCATATTCCTCAGATATTTTCCTCAAGCGGTTAAGCTTCAACACAAAGAGGTCTTGATGCTCTGATACCAATTATTATTATAAGGATCCAGTTATTCCTAAGAGGGGGGGTGAATCAGTAAAAGGATAAACTAAAAATTTTCACCATTCTGCAAAATACTTCACAAAATAGTTCATAACCAGTACCGGTAGCTGATATAACAATCACTTAAAGCAGATTTACCAAACTACTCATTCATGTGTTCATCAACATGTAAGCAATGAAATAATATCAAAACTACACATAAAAAAAAAACCACCATATGAACACTAAGATTTTTCATGTGGAAACCCAAATGGGAAAAACCATAGTGGGAATTGGTACCCACAAAATAATGCACTCTTTCAGAATGCACCCTGTTAGGAGCCTAGCCCAGTTAGGAGTTTTAATATAATGCCCAGTTAAGAGCAGACCCTGTTAGGAGTCACTCAGTCAAGGGATTTTACAACTTGGCTCTGTTAGGAGCTTTACCCTTTACGAGTAACCTCGCTAGAGGATTTAAACCCAAATTAATGAGCCACCCAATGAAGGGATTTACAAGATTAGGCCTATTAAGACCTACTCAGTTAAGGGAATTTAAATGTTGCTGCAACTGTTAGGAAACAATAGATAAATGATCTAATCAATGCACTTTTTTCTTGATAATATAGATCCTTGTTAGCTTCAATTTTCTTCTCTCATGCAGACATCACAAATTGGTTCGACACACACACACTTCTCTGATCACCGACACAATAAACTTTCTAAAACTTGACCTAAATAACCTTTACAATTAGGTCGGTTACAAAACCCTAATCTATAGTGAATCTATGTCACAAATCATATTAGACCATTACAAATCATTACAATTCATCATATAGATCATTACAACAAATTTCAAGACAATTACAACCATTGAATGATCATAACTCATCACCGCACATCGATCTGATAAGCTGTCAAACCCTTATCACATTCTGCTAAGCACTTCGTTGCTTCCCAAGAAATTTGATCCTTGTACACGCCAAAACAACATCTTATCTCTTCGCATGGATTCTGACATGTCATCATCAACTTATGAACATGAAAAGAATCACCACCAAACCATAAAATATCATCAGTCAAAAGATCTTGTTACCGGTTCTCAAACCCTGGCTGATTATACAACAGTCAATTAAAACACATGACTCCTGGTTCTCCAAAAATGATGCGGTTCATGTCATAGACTCATTATGATGTCATAAGCACACATTCCAAAACCGCAACACTTAACTCAACATGGATGACAACTGCAACCATCTCCTTCTTTGTTCCTACTTACCGATTCACTGTCACTACATAGTTTTGCTTTCCAACTCAACTCATTTCAATCCATTACCGGTTAGACTTAACTAGTAGACTTAGATGACATACCAAGCATAAACAAACATGGAGAAATATGGTTTCCATCAATGACAACACAAATAACTGATCATCAAGCATCATATCATAATTATATCATCACCAACAGTCCCTCGATATATCATCACCAACAGTCCTTTACTGGTACACTATCATCTCCATCAGTTATGCCAACATGCCAATAGTGAATTAGACTAGTGCCACTACCACACATACCAAGGGAGCCAACTTGCACCCCAAAAGTGCCACTGTTTGTACCAAGAGCGCTAAGAAACATACTAAGTATGCAGGGGTCCTGATTTGTAGATGCAAGCCAATTGACCAAATACACCATCCCAGAGACCAGAAACACTATAGTATGAACCAAAAATACCATGGAAAGTTTTAAAACTTCTAGTATACATACCAGGGGCACCAATCAGTGAACCAGGGGATTTGAATTGTCTCGGGGGTCTCTGAAAGTCAATTTTTAGCTTGTTTGAGTGCATTTTTGGATTCTCAGAGTGCATTATGATGTAATTTTTTCTCTTATGATGTTTCATGTCCTCTGGTAAGAGGGTTCATGCCTTACCATTGAGGTGTATCCTATGTGATTTGATGCTCATGCGAGAGGGAGAATGCCTCGCTGTTGAGGGATTAATTATATGACTCCAGTGGGATGTGTTATGCCTCACTATTGAGGATTTGATGTTATTTGGATCTCTTTTATAGTTTTCAATCATGATTGGATTATCTTTGATGTTGCATTTGTGAAGGCCTCCTTCTTTGAGTTTTATTCATGAGTCCATTTTGCTCAGTTTGTGCTCAGTTTGTTGTGATTATTATTGTATCTTCTTTGGGCCTTCATGATAATGTTATGTATTGATTTGATATGTATTTTCACCCTATGGTAATGGTCCATGGTAGGTAGAGTGGGCTCTTTAATGTGTGGACCAGGGTCTTGAGAATTAGGCCTTTAGGAGGGGGTCTAGACTTGTTGGAACCACATGAAGAGTTTATTGTAATTGAAAGTGATAACTTAAACAATCGATTAGTCGGTTTGGGAATTTAGGAATTCACTAAACATGATAATAATTTATTGTGTGCCCCTCCTCATAGCCCTAGAATCATGCATGCTCGAGACGAGCTTGGGAAGACTGTTGTAGTAGTAAATTGATCTCCCTTGAATGGCTCCAAGGTTGAGATGGTTCCAGATGTCTATCACGGTGAGACTTGGCCCCTTCTGTTGTGAGGATAGCATGTGATGGCACTCTTTCCCTACATGTGTCCATTGTCCATATGTCTTGCTTTATTGATTTTGCTTCTAGAGGGTCTGTTGTTGATTTCAACCTTATGTTGCATTTTTGTGTTGTGATCTTTTTTTGAAGTCTTGTTGAGTCTTGATGTATCCTTTGTTTGATAGGTATCAGCTTAGGTCATGAGTGTGAGTTGGAACCTTTTCCATCTCCTAGCATAGGGGTTGGTTCCTTGATTAGTTCCACATGGTCGGGTGGTTGAATTCCTTCTTCCATTGGGATAGTTTTCTTGGTGTAGCATGCATGGATTGGATTCTTCATGTGACTGTACTTCAGAGCTGATTCCTATGTTCTTGGAAGAAAAGAAATTGTATTATAAATGAATGACATATTTATAAGAGATGATGTATTCATGTATAAGCTTTACCATGTATTTGAAAAGAATTTGTAATAGGACTTGATGTTGAGACTAGAGAAAGCACTTGGATTATTCCTTGATGTATCGGTTGTTCATAATGTAATGTAAGATAGGAAATGTATGTGAAATAAAATGTTTTATATGTATTTGAGTTGCATTTCATTTATGAGATGGTTTAGTATCTTGCAAAGTGAATGATAGAAATAATGGAATAGGTAGCATCAATATTTACTTGAGTAACTAGGGGATCAATGATATTAATTGGATAAATGAATGGTAAGATGTTTCTATTAGAGTTTATTATATGATATAGATGTATGAGTTTTATGTGGAAATGAAATGGAGGAGCTTGTATATATTTGTGCTGCATTTGCATTGAGATTTGGTATCTTGCTACATTGTCCTATGAAATGAATATTGGAAAGGATAGTGGAAGTTTCTTGAATCCTAAGTGAAATGGTTAAGTAAATCTAAGATGCACTATGATAAAGGAAGTAATATTATGTGCCTATGTAATTTGTAATATTAAGCATTTAGGATGTCATGTAGAAATAGAGACTATGTGCTTGTTCTATGTACCCCTATGTATTAGGTCTTGATGAAATGGAAACAACAGACCTGTAATAAAATGATCCATTAATCTTTGGTTCATGTTAAAGAAATGTTCGTTATGTTGGGATTGAGATACTATGATGGTTTAAGGGATTGAAAGAACAAATTATGTTTATAGTATTAAATATGATTCTTGAAGTTGTTTAGTAGCATGGTATCCTATTTAGGAGATAATAAGTTCTTTCTGAAACAAGGTAAAATGATGGAAGGAAATAACACAGTTAAAGAACAAAAAACCACCCAATCAATCAAATAACCAAATTATACCTTTATTTTTACCTTCCTCTTTGGATTGAGCGGGATGAGGTTGAAGTAGCACCCCTTCTCCAACCTGATTTGATGTGCTTCTTGATTGAATGTGGCGTCTCTCCAATTTTTCACAAAGATGATTAAAAGGGATGATGGGATGAATGTGTTGAAGATGGAATGGCTATGCAAAGTGGATGTTGAAATGACTAAGTGGTGGATGGGTGGAAATTTCTCTATAATCTAGTTGCTTGGATGGATTTTTGGACTCAAAATGGCAGTATAAACTTACTAAAATTGGAGATATCAATTGAAGGGGTGGAGTCCCCAATTTATAGAAGAAGGGGAGGAGAAATGGAGGGCTAAGATTGATCCAAGATGGAGGGCCGAGATTGCATGTGAGCCCACACATGGATCAAGAGAGGCTGATATGACAAGTGTGGGATCCAAGAGATATGCCATAAAGGCATTTCTTGTCTCCACACTCCTCAAGGTTCATTGGGAAAGCTTCCCAATGCACCTAGAAAAGACAAAAGGAATAAAAAATATTCATTGGATGATGGAAAGGAGGATTTAAAAAATTCTTCAAAAAGGGAGCATGGGGATTTGAGGAATAAAAAAGAATTAAAAATTCCTTGGGTGAAGGGATACATAGAGGAATGTGAGATTTTTGAAAATCTCACACTCACCTAGGAAAAGAGCATTTAAGGAAGTTAGTTGGATGGGGGGACAAGGAGATCTAGCCTAGAAGGGCCAGGGGTTGACTTTGTGGCTAATCATGGGGATTAGCCACTAGCAACCCATTAGAAGAGGGATTAGGTGGGATTAGAGCAAGTGGGATTTGTAGGAGGATTTGATTAGGAGAGAATGAGTGGAGGAAATTAATAATTGAGGAATAATGCTAAGTAGGATTAAGAGAGTTTCTAGAAGAATTAATTAGGCTAATGTTGGGTTAGAAAAAGGTGATTTGTAGGAATCACAAAGATTAATTAATTAAGAGGGAGGATTAAGAAGAATTAATTTTGATTGCCTTAGAAGAAGAAAGGAAAATTGATTTATTAAATAAATCAATCATTGGACTATATTGACTATATTACTTAGATTAAATTTAATTTATATTGAGAAGAATAAGGATTAACATAATTAAATTAATTATGTGGGAGAGTTAAATTAATAAAAACAATTAATTTAAGTGTCTACATTTTGCCCCTCTTTTATGTAGCGACAAAATTTGGCGATGGGTAAAAGAAATAAGAAAGAGGATGCCCTGTCGTAAAGCGTGGGTGGTGTATGCCCCCTCGAGAATTTTTCAGAATTTTTTGGAAAAATTAGTGGAAAATTCTTGAAAAGAAGAAGGAAGGAGGGAAAATAACGAAAGAATGAGAAAGAATGATCGAGGAAATGCGAGAAGATATAGAGGGGGAGAGATGAAGGGGTGGGCCCGTGAGACGGCCCATATAAGCCACATAGGGCCCAATAAAGAGTCATTGTCACACATAACATTGGAGCAAATCAGATCGTAGAAAGAAGAAGGGGAGATGGACCGCATTTTGACACACAAGAACCATGCAGAGAGGGTTCGCCGTTATGAGTGGCTCGCCCATTATGGTCCACCGGTACGTACTTTGAGAATTCTTTATGATTTGATAGGTTTAGGGTAAAATTTAGGGCTAGAATTAGGCTTAAGGTTTACTAGGGCGATCATGCTGATCATTGTTTCAGTACACATGCCCCTAGGTTAGCACGAGCATTGGCGAATAGCATTAGCGCACACTAGGGAGTAGGGGTCTGAGAGGGTTTCAGGGGAAAACATATGCGCGTGGTGTGAGCACCTGCACTGGTCTAGGTTAGGGTTTATATTTGGGGAGAAAGGGGTGCGTGGCACAAGCACCCACACCGACTGGGGGTAGGTCCCAGGTCAGGGTTTTTTTGGTGCGTGTGACCATGGCATAGCACGAGCACCATGGCTTTGGTGTGGGCGCTGGATGAAACAATGCGGGCCCTAGGGAGGTTTGAAAGATGAAGAATTTGATGAGAAAATGTGTAGGAAGTGGCTTAGGAGTTACCATGTATGCCTCGGGAATAGGATTAGGGGAGGCTAAGAAGAATGACAAGGGATAATGAAGTGGTTTGTGTGAATGCAGGTGGACTTAGGGCCATTGGCATCGAGGGAGCACTCATTGGTTATTATGAGGCTTTAGAGGCAGTTAGGGGTAGATGAGCTTGAGATATTGAGCGTCGTAGGATTGGATTTTTTTGACTGATGGATGAGGATCAAAGCACATATTGCCATGATGACTGCGCTAATGGATAGGTGGGCTAGCAGAACCTGTACCTTCCATCTGCCTATAGGAGAGGTGACAGTGACATTATTAGATGTATGGAGGATCTTTAAGATCCCCATTCACAACATGATTCTCGAGTATAGGCTAGATGTGGCAGACTTCTATCTTTAGGAGGTTTGTGAGTGGGACGTGCTACCTATGATGGATAGGAGCCAGATGCATTTACGGAACACGATGGAGATTCACCATATTCCTCACTTGGTACTTGTGATTTGTGGATTTTTGAGAGGACAAGTGATGCCTGATATGAAAGGGCATGGATTTCCTATTAGATGGAGGAGGTGTGTATATTATATGGTACATGATTGTGTGGAGTATGCCTAGGGAGAAGAGATGCTTACTTAGTTATCATGATATGCATCTTGCTGTATACAAAGATTATGCAAGTTTATTAGTAGGGGTTACCTTACTTCATGTATGGGCATGGGAGCATATTGCACTAACTCGACCGCTCGGGGTACAGGATGAACGACCTCGATGGCCTTACATTGACCAACACATGAGCTTTCTTCATTACACATAGATAGGCGCTATATGGTTTTGGCGCTACATTCTTGATGAGCTCATGCAGCCTACATGGCGACCATTTTTGGACAACGAGCGATGGAGGGGAGACTGGAAGCTACATTGGGTGAGTTTGGAGATGTGGCTTTTTGGGCGGTCAATATATGCGATGGAGTACTACACACCATATAGAGTAGTGCACTAGTTTGGCAAGGTGCACGATATAGTGGGAGATATACCATTATATCTACATATTACAAAAGAGGTGGGCTTGTGGGGGCAGATAGTGAGTTTGTTGGAGGGGAGGACTAGTTTTGAGATTGCAACTTACTTGGTCTGGGACAAGCAAAGGGGTGCGGGGAGGATCCGGGCACCACATGGGGATACAAGAGTTGGTGGGAGGTGCACCTACCAGTGCGGTTGACCATTCCAGGGGTGTTGGAGGATGATGAGGTACAACAGGATGTGGATGAGATAGTCAGAGGGGAGTAGGATGCACCTGGAGACAGGGCTTCGGCAGGAGGAGGCAGGGGTGCCATGAGGCAGAGGAGGGGGTGGTACAAGGGAGAGTGCCACAGGTGGCAATTCTGGCATAGGTATAGGTGGTTGTTGTAACAATAGGAAAGGCCGCAGGGGAGGGGGAGGTTGGAGGAGATGAGGCAGTATCGATGGATATTCTTGATATGGAGGCACAGGATGCTGGAGTGGAGGGTTGTGCTAGAGTTTCTCAGGTAGATTTTGACAAGCTACTGTAGGAGAGGGATGCTGCCAGAGCGAGATTACACTTGCTTGAGGATGAGCTACAGGTGGAGAGGGCAAGGAGGGAGAGTCTATAGGCAAAGGTGGAGAGGTTACAGTAGGAGGTTGATGATATGATAGAGAGCCTGTAGATGGCTAAGATGGAGGTGGATGATTCACGAAGGGAGGGAGAGGAGTCAAAGAGGATGTTAGAGGAAGTGAGGATGGGGACTGCTATTGAGGAGCTACAAAGCACATTATAGCAACATGATGAGGAGATGGAGCGACTGCAGGTGAGGGTACAAAGAGAAGAGGTAGATGTTACTCACTTGTAGGGGGAAAGGGATGCAACATGACAATTGTTAGTCCTCATAGGGCTAGGGCAGATGTACTTTGATATGATGCAGCAATGAGAGAAGGCAGACAGGGAAGGACGTGAGACTGTATATTATAGAGGGTTATATCATGGAGTGGTCCCAATAGATCAAAGAGAAACATCATACACATAGAGTGTACGATCCCATAGGACCCACAACCAGCATCCAATGTAGAGCCAACAGACATGCCGATCGGTGGGTATGAGACCACCTAGTATAGGGGGAACAAAGGGATCTAGAGGAGGAGGAGGTGATGAGTGGTGCAGGAGCACCTAGGACTTAGATTGTCTAGTTTTTCAATTTTGGCTTGTACTGACCCTAGCCAAGTTAGTAGTCAATAAGGACTCTAGGAGGGTCCAAGAGTTAGAGTTTTGAGTCAATGTAGGCCTAGGTTGTGTTCATACTTCTTAGGTTTGCATCTTTGTGTAAATAGTGAGTTTGAGTAGGTAATTGACCTTTTTGATGGTCAAAAGTGTCAAAAATTGGTATAAGAATTAGGGAGGGTTAAATTAGTATTAGGAAAGTTTTAAAATTCATTTGTGATGACTTGGAATAGGTCTTATAGGTTGGAAAGACCAAAAGTGCAAAAATTGCAAAGTTGCAAAAAGTTGTCATGACAACTTTTGTCCTGAAATGGTTAGAGATGGAGTTAGGGATTTTTCAATACCCTAGGATGAATCCACATATGGTAAATCTATAATAATCCTCTCTTTCATGGTTACCGAGGTTGGTGAATGTGTTTTGCAAGCTTAACAATCTGAAACTACTCATTTTCAGACTAGTTGGCAGTGTTTTGGCTTGATTTTACTCATTTTGTATTCAAAGATGGATTGAATCCATTGATCCAGAATTGGATTTAGTTTTTATTATGTGTTATTGTTTTTTTGGTTTATTTTTGATTTTTGTAGATATTTTTCATTAGTGTTTTCTTGCTTTAGTTTGTAAGCAGCCAGTTTTGGCTTCTATATAGCAGTTTTCTTGTAAATATGGTTGCCCCATGAGTTCCACATGTGCTGACATCATGGATTTTTGGGAAATGATGGGAAAATATCTGTATAGTGTAAATATGTAGGTGAAAGTTCTGGAGAAGAGCTTTGATATGAGTGTCACCTTATTCTAGGCGACTCTAGGAACAACCCGACTAGAGGAAATAAGGTGAAAATGAAGTGCCAAGTGTAGGGGTTGATGTCAAATAACTTTCTAAGTTTTTGAAGGGGTCCAAGGAGTTGGGATAGAGTTTCCAATGAAAGGAGGATCCTTGAATAGGTCATTTAATGCACAAACCCCAACTTGACCAGTCACTGCCACCTAGAAGGTCTAGAAACCCTCCAAAACCCTCATTTTGGGGTTAGCACATTGAATGGTGGAAAAAGAAGATAAAACCACAAAAATATATTGAGGTTAGATGAACCATTGAAGTAAATCCAAGATTGTTTGGGGGTCTTTTTGACTATTTTCACTCAAGCCCTAAAAACCGGTTTTAGGAGGCCTAATTGGGCTAATTCCTTGTAGCCCTTTTCTAGGAAGATTTTGGAATCGGTAAGAAACCTATTGATGGAAAACCTCAAATGAACCCTAATGCATCTAAAACATGAATGAGGACACCTCCACACCTCTGCATCATCTCACAATGGTAGGAGGTCATTTTGACAACTTGAAGCCAAGAAGCCATAATTGAGTACATGGGAAGCACTGTGAATTGGTAGGGTTCCTAGCCAAACCACTTGAAGCAAACACCTTAGAGATATCAAGAATAAATCCCTATAAGAGATTGAGAAGGAATTGAAGGTATAGAGAGAAACTAGGCCTGGTGAGTTGGTGCAATTGAGCAACACCAGCTAGGTGATGTGTTGAGCAAACTAGGTAAACCCCATCAATGAGGAGGGGGCTGGAGAGACATGAGGGAAGAGTTAGCTCCATTTGACATTGTGTATTATTTTTGACCCTTCGGGGTAGCCATTGTACTATTACTGCTATATTCATTTTTTTGAGAGGCATATATATATATATATATGATTTTGGTGGTGCTTATGCATGCATGCGCTTTATTATGGACATTATGATAGACATTATTTATTGTTTTACGATGTGATGCATTGATGATTATTATGTATGTTTTGTGTTGACCTATTTGTAATGAAGGATGGATGCTTACATATGCATATACTTATGATGTGTTACTGACACTTTAGTGGATGCAGGATTGTTATCGATATATGCATATGTTTATGATATATTACTGACATTTTGATGGATGTAGGATGGTTGTCTATGTGGATGCATATGTTCTGGGATTTATGATGTGTGTGTGTGTGTGTATATTTGTATGATGTATTATTTTAGGATTTTCTGATGATTTTGAGAATACAAAATGTGATTTAATGGATTAATCTATAATGAATATGCAATAAAATCTATAATGAAATGAGCATGTACACTATAATGGATAACCTATAAAATGAGAAGTACAACAAAATTTGGAATGCAAACTAGGTGATAGGCACACCGTACAAAATAAAAAATGAATAATGCCATAAAATTTGAAATGTAACCTAAATGATGGATAAAAGATGAATAATGCAACAAAATTTGAGATGAAAATTAAATGATTAATGATGGATAAGAAATGATTAATGTAACAAAATTTGAGATAATGATGGATAAAAGATGAGTAATGCAACAATCGAAAGATTAATGGGTAATGCACCTATATGAATAATGCAAAATTCATTTGAGAATATGCCAGTCATAATACAATGACTTTAGGTAGGATAAAATAACCGGGTGGGGGGGGGGGGGGAATTGAGGACTTCACGGGAATGCCAGATGGGGAGAAATGAGGACTCGATGGAAATTCAAGATGGGAATGATGGGGGGGTTTGTGCACAAAAGATGTGGAGAGACAACCTAGTTTAATATTTCCCTAGGTAACCCACACCACTGATTATAGGAACCAGGATGTCATGAGAAACCCAAGGAGTAGATTGACTGGAAGACAAGCAGGAATTCCCTGCTGATGAGGAGGTAAACTCAAAGAGAGTTAATTCCTTGTCTAAGGGAAGTTAAGTGTTGTTCTAGTGGGATCCCTTCATTTTCCATCTGGTCTACTAGTCAATTTAGACATCTCAACTCTCTAGGAGTGTTCCCAATCAAGATGTACTCACAGGTTGCTCAGGCATGGTTTGGATTCACAAGGGTAAATCCAACCTCACACTCTCAATCTCCTAAAAAATTCTTGCAGAGGTTGTAGTAGGTGTTTATGATGTTTTCCAAGGGTAATCAATTGGTTTTGAGTATGGGTTTGATTCATTTCCCCATCGCTCCTTCCTTTCCCTATTTTCTAGGCCTAGTAGCCCTAGAGCTCCAATTAGCCCTACCTAACCGGTTTTTGTGAATTTTCTCAAAATTTCCCCAAAGACCCACACAAAATCTTTGATTATTAGGATACCCTTTTTGGAGTACTTTCCAATTTATGACATGAAAAATCTTAGTATGACCGTATAGGTACGGAACCCGAGAAATACTTGTTTTAGGTGGTTTTTGGCTTGTTTTTGTCTTTTTCTAAGGGTTTGGTGTCTTCCTTGATCTGCCACACCTCCAAACTCACACATATGGTTTTCCACACCTCACTTTCTCATGCCAAACACTCTTCACTTCCAACCCTTCTCATCCCTACAAACACTTGCATAATTTCATTCATTTCCTAATCGGTCTATGACTGAGCTCGCCTAGGAAATGATGCTCATTGGCCTTTCAATGACGTCCAAAGGAAAATGAAGAATATTTACACTATACAAAGTTTCCATGGCTTTATTCCCAAGGGTTATTGAGATGAACTCAAAGGACTTCAAGCTGGAACCATGTTTCGGCCTCTCAAACCCTTACTTAGGCCAAGAGCTTGCAAAATTGAAAAATCAATTCAAACCTGCAATAAAACTAACCATAATTCTTCCCGAACACTACAAGAACATGTAAAAAACAAGCAGCAAAGAACAACAATGCAATCAATCCATTAAGTACGGATTGCTGCTCTAATTCTTGAAAAATGCAAAGTAAAACTCAAAAATGGTCTCCAATTTGTATTCCAATATGCTCCAGGTGTTCAACAACCTCATTACATTCATTCTCAGGGCATTTATATTCCATTTTTTTTCCTAAATAAGTCTCCATCGGTTTCCTAACCAACCCTTTGCTCAAAAATGCAAAAAAGTTGTCAAGCAACTTTGACAACTTTTGCCAAAGAGTGCATTTTTGTCTTACATGCTTTGTTTTCTCCTCCAAACCATCTAGGATGACTAAATACAATTACATTAACATGTCTCAATGCTAAACAAGGATTTTCAAGGCATTTTTCATCAAAATGCAAGATTATGTCATTTTAGGCTTACAAGGGCTTACAAGCCAAAATTGAGCAAATGCATTGTCCTAAGGACATTCAACCTACCAAAACTTTTCAAAAACATTTGAGGACCTAAGAGAAGACTCTTACTCACCATCTCAAACCACACTATGAACAAACACACCAAGATGAATAAATGAACTCAAAACTACAACTCAAAACTAGGTGCTCCTGCACCACCTACACACAACTATGCAAGTGTTGAGAAACACTAATACAAAGTTGTGGGTACATGCAAGAAAATAATCAAACACACAGATATCCCTTGTACATGACAAGATAAGTGTTCACAAACACTAGTACTAGGTCACAGGTTCATACAAGAGAGATCCCAAATAGGACATACCATGAAAACATGCCCTAGTATACACCCATCGCAAACATGCTAGGATATGGAGGATCCAGACAGTCATAGATAGGAGAAGTCATAGGACAAAAGATGCAAGTCAAAATGAAAACTCAAAAATCAGACAAGTCACACACACATGACCTACTGACGCCTCTTGCCAATAGTAGGATCAGGATAAAATATTAAACTTCGAGGTGAGGGAAGGATTCATCCCAAGGGAAGAGGATAAGATGGATAAGATTGACTAGGCAGTTGACCAGATGACCATGAGGACTAACACTAAGACTTGATGAATCTCATATGGAGGCACAAGATAAGGATGCTGGGAAAAGCTTGGTGTGAGGGGATAGAGCTCAGTTTGATGGGATACAAGCTCATTTTAATGGGTTGATCCTTATTCATGCTTCAGGCAAAGACTCATCATCATGCAGGTGATCATTTTGTCAGGCATGGGTGAGTAGATGAGGGGACGGTGTTCATGTTGGGATGAAGGGGAGAATCGATGATAGACGAGATGATGGATGCGAAGGCGAATATGGATATCTGATGGGTGAGTGGTGGAGACCGATTCTGACTTGATAGACAATGGATCCATATTATTTACCTTGACTCTTGCATGCAGGTTTTCACCAAGGTACTTTCCCATAGCGCCACAAAGTGGTTTTCACTAATGGACGATTTATTATTTTTGTTTGCTTTTGTCTTTTTTCATTTTTCATTTTTTGATTTTTTTTTGTATTTTTCTTTATTTTTTGATTTTTTTGAATTTTTGAGATTTTAAGACAATTGGTGACCTTTTGAGGACTTAGGAATAGAATTTCTTAAGGTGCATGATGTTCATAGGCTCATCCAAGGGATCTCCTTTAGGAGTAGCCAACTGATATGCCCCTAATCCGTACTTTGCTATGATTACATAGGGTCCAAGCCAATTGGGCTCAAACTTGATTTTCTTCTCTCTTTCTTGGAGGTTTCTTTGATTTTCCATGAGGACAAGAACACCAACTTCAAATTCCCAGGTTCTTACTTTTTTGTTGTAACTCAAGCATAAGCGATTCTAATATACCCAGAGATGGTTTTAGGCCTCGAGGTGCCTTTCATCAAGCAATTCTATCTCTTGCAGCCTAGCGACTCTATATTCCTCATCTAAGAGGATGTTCTGTAGTGACACCCTTAGGGAGGGGATATCGATCTCAAGAGTGAGGACAACTTCAGAGCCAAATAGGAGGGAATATGGAGTGGTGCCTATGAGTGTGCGGATGGAGGTACGGTAGGCCCACAAAGCAAGATGGAGTTGGAGGTGCCAATCACAACCAACTTCATTAACTGTCTTTTTAAGAATTTTGATTAAGGTTTTGCTAGAGGCCTCAACTTGACCGTTACCTTGCGGGTAATAGGGAGTGGAGAAGCAATGCTAGATATCAAACTTCTGACAGAGCTATTTAACATCTTGATTTTTGAAATGCCTACCATTATCTATGATAATAACCTTGGGGATTCCATATCGGCAGATTAAGTAGTTTAGAATGAATTTGGAGATCTGTTTATCAGTGGTGAAGGTAAGAGGGATGGCCTCCACACACTTGGTGAAGTATTCAGTGGCGGTAATGATAAATTTATGACTATTGGAGGATGTAGGGTGGATTTTCCCTATGAGATCGAGCCCCCACTATGAGAAGAGCCAGAGTGTGATAAAAGGCTGCAAATCTTGTGATAGAGCTTGGATCTTGTTGCCATGCTTCTGGCAAGGGATACATTTCTTCACATAATTATATGCATCTACGTCCATTGTAGGCTAGTAGTATCCTATTCGCAAGAGGCTTTTAGCCAAAGTGAGACCACTTGAGTGTGCCCCACATATACCTTGGTGCACTTCACATAGCACCCATTCAACCTCTTGTTTGTCTAGACACCTTAGAAGGGAACCATCAAAATGCCTTCTGAATAGGGTGTCTGTAAGGATAGTATAATGGGTACATCGATGATTAAAGGTTTGTTGTTGGGTTTTGGTGAGGTGTGGGGGAATGGTGTTATCTCTTAGGTAAGTGAAGGTCTCCTGATACCAAGGGGATTCAAGACCAATGAGTACGCACACCATTTCAGACGCTGGTAGGTCATATGCCGGTATGAAGAGTTGCTCGACCAAAATCTCACATTTTTTACTATGTGCCAACATCTAAAGGAGGGAACCAATAGTGGCCACTGCATCTGTAGCTCTATTGTTGGCACGTGGAATCTGATCAAACCTGATTAATGTAAAATGCTACTTGAGGTCCTCAACCATACTGCAATAAGGAAGAGGCTTGTCATCTTTTGTTTGATACTCATCATTGACTTGTTTAATGACAAGTTGGGAATCACCATAGACATGTAATTCCAATATCTTCCATTGGATAGCCAAACAAAGTCCAGTGATTAGTGCTTCATATTCTACAATGTTGTTAGTGCATGCAAAGGCTATCTTGTATAATTTAGGGATGCAATCTCCTCGAGGTGTAACCAATAGTATGCCTGCCCCCGATCCATTTTGGGTGCAAGAACCATGAAAGTATAATTGTTGGATGGAGGATGTAGTGACAACCATTATGAATTCATCTGGAAATTTTGTGAGGATAGGGTGATCACTTGGAAGTGGAGCGTCGACCAGCTGGTCTACTATTAATTGTCCTTTGATTTCTTTTCTATCCACATATTCAATGTCTAATTCACTTAGTAACATGAACCATTTAGAAGTTCTTTCAGTGAGAGCAACCTTTGATAAGAGGTACTTGAGAGGGTCGATCTTAGAAATCAATTTTTTTATTATTGTTAAGCATGTAGTGCCAATGTTTTTGTGTGTTGAAGACAAGTGCTAAGCATGCTCTTTCAATAGGGGTATAATTGATCTCATACCCTACTAATGTGCATCTGATATAGTATATAGCATGCTCTTTCCCTGATCATCTGTTTGTGCTAATAATGCCCCTAATGCCACTGCAGTAGCTAATATGTACAAAAGAAGTGGCTGTCATGGAATGAGAGGCATAAGAACCAAAGGCACTGCAATATATTCCTTGAGTTTCTCAAAATGCTTTTGACATAGGCAGTCCCATTTGAATTTGGTATCCTTGCGTAATAGATGTGAAAATGGGTGACATTTGTTCGCAAGCTATGAGATGAAGCATTTGATGGATTGGATTTTTCCTTGGAGGCTACGCAACTATCTGAGGGTTTTTGGGGGAGGCATTTCCATGATAGATTTCACCTTTGTAAGATCAACCTCTATGCCTCTGTGAGAAACAATGAAACCTAATAGTTTCCCAGATGTGATGCTAAAGACGCATTTCTTGGGATTTAGGTGCAGTTTATATTTTTCCAATCTTTAAAAAATTTACCTTAGGATAGGGATGTGCTCATGTCTTGTCTTGGATTTTCCTAGAAGATCATCCATGTAATCCACCATGATTTTGTGCAAAAGGTCATGGAAAATTGTAATAATTTCTCGTTGGTATGTAGCTTCGATGTTCTTGAGACCAAAAGGCATAACTTGATAACAAAAAGTACCCCATGGTGTTGTGAATGCTATTTTGTGTTGGTCTTCCTCTGAGATCTTGATTTGATTGTATCCAAAAAATCCATCAATAAGTGATAACATTTCGTGTCCCTCTGTGAGGTTTACAATCACGTCTATGTTGGGGAGTGGGATATCACCCTTAGGGAAGGCCTTGTTCAAATCTCGGAAATCAGTGCAAATGTGGATGCCCCCAATAGGTTTGCCAATAGGTACAATGTTGGATACCCATTCAGGATAGTCTATTGGTTTTATGAATCCAACATCTAACATCTTTTGAAGTTCTGCTTTGACGAGGAGTACAATGTGTGGATGCATCTTGCGTAATTTCTGCTTTACTGGTTTTGCATATGGATGAACAACAAGATTGTGAACTACCAAGTCAAGATATAGGCCTGGCATGTCAGCACATGACTAGGTGAAATTGATCTTTGTTTCTATGAGAAAATTTGTAAAGTTTTGTCTCTTGATCCATCACGGACTTGGCAATGAGCACGTTCTTTGGGGTGTCTTCAATGCCCACATTGATAGTGTCTGTTTCCTCTATCAGTAAAGTTGACCTATCCTATTGAAGAGGAAAAATGGTAGGGAGGTCAAGTCCCTCATGCTAAAGTTCTTGGTACAAGTTTTCACTTTCGGATACACCCTTTGTTTTGAATTTTTCCTCATCTAAAGGTGCCTCAAAGAGGTTTTCACCGAGGGAATCATGATTTTTCTTTTTGTTATATTTTTTGCGATTAAGGGTATTGACTAGAATACCAAACTATCCTCTTTCATGTATTGAATCCCATGAAATCTGTTGCAGTCTTCTAAATTGCGCATAGTCAAGAGAGTCATGAGAGAATTGTCATCGACACAGATGTCTAAAGTGGGCTTGTCTCGTTGGTCCCAGTCTATAAGCTCAGGGTGAACAAGTTGTATCTCATGTGGGGTGGAAGGGGTTATAGGGGTGATGGTGTTGACGTGGGTGTCAAAGAATATGTCAATTGTTGGCAATTTGGAGGAATTGATTATGTCTTGCATTGATGTTTTGTCATTGATGGCAACACCGACTATTTTGGTTGTTTATCGGTTTCCGATAGAGTGGTTGGATTATGATATTGCTCCGGTATGTTTTGGCTTGTGGATTTGGTTTAGATCTCTCATTCATGCTATTCAGATGTGTATCATGATTAGGCTGGTTCGGGATTTTATGACTCAAATACTATCATTTGTTCTAGTAAGCCTTTTGGTCACCGGTAAGGGTTTTACTGTCAGAGCTTTGTTGAAGATCTTTTGATGCACGTGATAAGTGGTGTTGGTGCAACTTCTAGATGGCTTTTAGGATGGTGTTGGTTATCTTGTTTGGGTTCCCATTGATCGGCGGTGTTACATTTAGGACTGGACCTAATGCTATCTTATTTTGATAGGTTATGGACCGATTTTTGTAACATGTTGATGGGTGATCCTGATGCATTACCAGATGGATTCATTGATTAGATTATGTTGTTTTAGTCTTAGGCTAACCGGGTTGATCATTGGATTGTGGGTTTATGTTATGAATTTATTGTATTATCTTTTAGGTGGCTAGCCTAATTGTTTAGGTCCCAGGTTGGTATAAATATGATGTAAGATCTCTTTGTAGATCATGGGCATATGGGATTATGGTTATGGGATGGTTATGCCATTATCTATGTGTGATAATGTTATAATCATATGCAAGAGTTTTGGTCGATCATAGGTGATCGAATTGGGATGGTAAGAGAGGTTTAAGACCTTCGGTACTGAGCTTAATCGGAACTGTAGTTAGGCATAGGAGATGCTATCTTTGCAGTTCACTATTCTTTTTGGATTGTAGTCTAGATTTATTTTGTAGTCAGTGAGGCTCCTTTGTGGTGAGAAGTGTGCTCTAGGATGTTGGCCTTCCTGCATGTCCAGGCCCCTCATTTTGTAATCACATACTTACTGCAGAAGTATTATCTGACTTTGGGTAGGCTTCTCACCATCATTTTTCCCTTTACTGGGTTTTCCTCATACAAATATTGGTATCATGTGTTCTGGATGGATGGTAATTGTTCTGTGATTTATGTTTATGCTTAATTGCTATATCGGTTATTCCGTTATTTGGTTTATGCATTTTGGTATTGGGTTTATGTGTTCCTGTAATAAGGATTTGAATTCTTAAAGTTTTGTAATTTGTTGACAACCGATTCACCCCCCCTCTCAGTTGTCCTCTAGTTATATGAGCTGTCTAACAATTGGTATCAAAGCACAAATTACTACAAAGCATATATATGTTATAACAAAAGATTGTAGAGAATTGTGGAGAGCACAAATGTCAAGGTGGATGAGCATAACAAAAGTCAAATCAGAACTTATGAGAGAGAACCAGTAATGGAAATGATCATAACTGAACCGATAGCACCTACATCGGAACAGAAAGTTGAACCAGTTACTCCGATAGTATCAAAAATTTAAACATCAACTGAAGATTAGGATATATGAACAAAAAATCAGAAGACTCCTAGGAATGTAAGGTTGAATCATTCAGAAGATCAGATCATTGGAGACAAAAACAAAGGAGTGATGACAAGAAGAAGGTTGGTAGCTGATGAGGTATGTTTAATTTCTCAAATTGAACCGACATCACTAATTAAAGCTTGTAAAGATGAATGTTGGATGAAAGCTATGTAAGAAGAATTAGATCAGATAGAAAAGAATATCACATGGACTTGAGTTCCCCGACCTAAAAATAAGAATGTTATTCGAACTAAATGGGTTTTTATGAATAAATTGAATGAAGATAGACAAGTTGTGAGGAATAAAGATAGATTGGTTTGTAAAGGATATTCTCAGAAGGAATTGATTTTGATGAAACCTTTGTATTGGTAGCTAGGATTGAAGCTGTGAGATTATTTCTTGCTTATGTTGTACATAAAAACTACAAGGTTTATCAGATGGATGTTAAGTGTGCATTTCTGAATGGAGATCTTGAAGAGGAAGTTTATATTGAGCAATCTGATGGATTTTCACTTTCAGATGACAAAAACATGGTTTACAGGTTCAAGAAAGCTTTATATGGATTGAAACAAGCCCCTAGAGCTTGGTATGCAAGACTGGATAAATATCTTTTGAAGCTTAGTTTCACTAAAGGTAATTCTGATATTAATTTATATTATAAGATCAATAATGATGACATAATGATTATTGAAGTCTTTATTGATGATATCATTTTTGGAGGTGAAGATAAGTCGTGTATGGAATTATCTAACAATATGAAGAATGAATTTGAGATGTATATGATTGGGGAGATGAAATTTTTCTTAAGTTTGTAGATTACTCAAACTGATAAAGCTATTTTCATCTATCAAACTAAGTATGCTAGAGAGTTGTTGAAGAAATTTGGGCTGGAAAATTCTAAATTGGGTGGTACTCCGATGGTTACAAGTGAGAAATTGACAAAGAAAGATGCATTTGCACTGGTAAATCCTACAAGGCCCAAGTCTATGATTGGAGGTTTGTTATATCTGACTTAGAATAGACCAGATATAATGAATGTAGTTTGTATTGTATCAAGATATCAGAGTGATCCTAGAGAGAATCATGAGAGTGCAGTGAAAATGATTTTCAAGTATTTGCAAGGAACAACTGAATATGGTTTGTGGTATCCTAAAAATGACGACTTTACATTATGTACATATACAAATGCAAATTTGGTTGGAGATGTTGATGACCAGAAGAGAACATTCGGTGGAGCTTTCTTTCTTGGAAAGAAACTTGTTTCATGGATCAACAAAAAGCAGTCATGTACCTCTTTATCTATTGCTGAAGCTGAGTATGTTGTTGCTGCTACTACCTGTACACAAGTTCTATGGATGAAACAAATGTTGAAGGATATAAAGGTGGATTGTAATGAACTAGTAGTTATTCACTATGATAACTCTGCTGCTATTGATATATCAAAGAATCCAGTATTTCATTCTAAGATAAAGCACATATCTATCAAGTATAACTTTTTGAAAGAGAAGGTGGAAGCAAATGAAGTCAGACAGGTTTAAGTGAACACTAAAGAGAAGATTGTAGACATATTCACTAAACCTTTGCCTAAAGAATCATTTGAGTACTTCAGAGATAGATTGGGGGTTTTTGCCCCTCTATTAGAGACTCGAATGATGCTGATTGGAATTAGTTTGACATGCACTTACAGAGCTACTATTCATTCCAGATTGATGTGTTGGTGCTACTACTCAGGGGGAGTAGTCAGTTGTAAGAATTAGAGGATTTATGGTTTTTCTTTGATATCTATGTCAGATCTTTGGCATTGATATTAAAGGGGGAGAGTTATTATTGTGATAAAAATAAGGGAGAGATTTATTCATTAGGGGAGTTTGGCTCAGAGCTTCATTGCTATATCATTTTGTGGGAGATTGTTTCCTGTCTTCCATAGGGGGAGACTTGTTTGGCATTTCTTGGCACTTGGATGTTTTTCACATCCAGTGTTGCCATCAATGCAAAAGGGAGAGATTGTTGGCAATTTGGAGGAATTGATTATGTGTTGCATTGATGGCAAGATCGACTATTTTGGTTGTTTACCAGTTTCCGGTTGGTTCCGGTAGAGTGGTTGGATTATGATATTGTTCCGGTATGCTTCAGTATATTTAGATGTGTATCACAATCAGTTGGTTCAGGATTTGATGACTTAGATACTATCATTTATTCTAGTAAGCCTTTTGGTCACCGGTAAGGGTTTTACCGGCAGAGCTTTGTTAAAGATCTTTTGATGCACATGATAAGTGGTATTGGCACAGATTCTAGATGGATTTTGAGATGATGTTGGTTATCTTTTTTGTGTTCCTGTTGATCGGTGGTGTTGCATTTAGACTGGACCCAATTCTATCTTATTCTGCTAGGTTATGGACCGGTTTGTGTAACATATTGATGGGCGATCCTGATGCGTTACTAGATGGATTCATTGATTGGATTATGTTGTTTTGGTCTTAGGCCGACTTGGTTTATCATTGTATTGTGGGTTTATGTTATGAATTTATTGTATTATCTTTTAGGTGGCTGACCTAATTGTTTAGGTCCCAGGTTGGTATAAATATGATCTAAGATCTCTTTGTAGATCATGGGCTTATGGGATTATGGTTATGGTATGGTTATGCGATTATCTATGTGCGAATAATGCTATAATCATATGTAGGAATTTTGGTCGATCATAGGTGATCGAATTGGGATGGTAAGAGAGGTTTAAGACCTCTGATACTGAGATTAACCGAAACTATACTTGGGCATAGGAGATCTTATCTTTGCAGTTCACTCTTCTTTCTAGATTGTAGTCTAGATTTATTTTGTAGTTAGTGAGGCTCCTTTTATGATGAGAAGTGTGATCTAGGCTATTGGCCTTCTTGTATGTGCAAATCCTTCATTTTGTAATCACATACTTATTGTAGAAGTATTATCTGACTATGGGTAGGCTTCCCATCGTGGTTTTTCCCTTTATCGGGTTTTCCATGTACAAATCTTGGTGTCATGTGTTCTGGATGGATGGTAATTGTTCTGTGATTTATGTTTATGCTTAATTGCTATATCAATTATTATGGTATTTGGTTTATGCATTCCAGTATTGGGTTTATGTATTCCAGTAATAAGGATTTGAATGCTTAAAGTTCTATAATTTGTAGACAACTGATTCACCCCCCTCTCAGTTGTCTTCTGGTTATCTAAGTTGTCTAACAGTCATCTTCGTACTCAAAAGGCATTTCGTGGAATTTCCCTTCATCAAAGTTTTCGACATCCAAGGAAGAACTTGAAGGGGTGCTAGTGCTAGTGATCTTAGGTACTGGATTACTGATGAATACTAAGAGGGGGGGTGAATTAGTATACCAAAAATTACTATAATCAATCTTTTAAATAGTTTAGTAGATAACCGGTGCAACAGATTCACTAATAAACTGGTTAAGATAAATGCAAACCAAATAGCAAACAAATCATTCACCCACAAAAGCACAATCACCATAAAACAAGATATTTGACGTGGAAACCCAAATGGGAAAAAACCATGGTGAGCAGAAACTCACAAGTAACTATCTGCAGAATAGAAACCAGACCAGTTAAGGTCATACAATGTTCTTCACTAGAATAGATCCTGTAAGGAATCTAGATCTCTATTAGGAGATAAGTCCTATTAAAGACTACCTTGTTAAAGGATTTCAGATTCATAGTTGTGAACCACCTTGGTAGAGGATTTACAAAGGCTTTGCTAGGCCTACCCGGTTAAGGGTTTTAGACTTGTCAAAGATATTAGTAATCAACAAGTGAATGATCTAGATAATAGCACACTGTGCTTAATTAGATCATTGACAACTCATTTTTAATGCATTTCAGCATTACTTCAGTCTTCAATATCTCTACACTCTATCTCTTCACACATACCTAATCTTCTCTTTAATGATCACACATAACCTTTTCTATTATATCTCATACATGCAAACCCTAGACATGATGTCCTTATAAAGGAATCTGATTTCATGTCGGTCCAATAGAATTAGACTACAAGTTCCTAGGTACAGTGCATCTAGACACATTTGGTAACACAACACAAACACACTGCCAAAGTGTCGGTGGATGATAACTCATCACACATTATAGTAATATCGGTTGGTAACTCATCACAACTATATACCGGTTAATACAATATTCTGATTACCAGTTGTCAAGAATGAAGACTAGAAGATTGTAGTGTTTCGATAAAAAGTTAACTACTACTTAGGTCCTTCGTACCGCTTGAGATCCTCGAACCACTTGGGGTCTCCATACCGCTTGGGATCTTTAGTCAATCTATGACTGGTAAACTATCTTCTGCAAAATACTAATAGTTTAAAGACTATATATTCAATAATACACAATACCAGTTGGAACAATTATCGGTTGAGCATAACTCATACATCAAGAAAGTGTGTGTCCATCAATAACAATCAAAACATTATCAAAATGCCAAAAATCTCCCCCTTTGGCATTGATGGAAACACTTAGGAAAATTTTGACATCTAAGTTCTTTACAAAAAAAAATGCCATAATCAAAATTACTCCCCCTAAGCATATACACTACTCCCTTTGCAAAAATTACAAGTAAGTGCATAAACATTCACCAAAATTTTAATGTCTGTACACTACTCCCCCTTTGCCAACAATGACAAAGTAATGCAAACTATCCTTTTTATAAAATAACACAGAGTAGAGGTTCATGACAATAACGAATGAAATTTCTCAAAAACAGATTTAAGGTTCTGCACAAAAATATTCATGTCCAATATCCATGACTCAAGTAATGAGGTAGCAATCTTACTTTCAGTCTTCATTTGGAATGACAGTTCTTCCATTGCATTGATGGTACTCAGCTCTTGAGTTACTGTGATGGCTTCCAAGTTGATAAAACATCTCTGAAGAACCTGCAGTTTTGGCAATAGGAGCAGTTGAAGCTCCCACAAATCTTGAGTCTGGTTGCTAATCTCCAAGTCCATCTTGGCAGTCTGACGCTAAAAATGATGAACAGTTTGTCCATAGGTAGTGAATAAATCACAAGGCATATTGAAGTTGCTGATATATTCCTGTAACTTCGATTGGAGTTTAGCTTTCTATTTGAGCACATCTTCACAAAATAGATGGGGTTGGCAGATTTTACTCAAAAGTAATTTACCCTCACCCATAGAAACACTAATATCATTTTGTTGCTTCAGTAGTTGTGTCCTGAGTTCATTCATGTGCTTGACTAAGGTGATATTGAGTGCCTTTTGATGGTCCTTTCTTGCAGTTGCTTGAGCAACATCTCCCAAACATTGTACTTGGTCATCTACTATGGTACAAGGAAGTTTGAGCATGGATAAAGAGGAGTCGATACTGGGGAGGTTAGTACTAGGAATTAGATTGGTAAGGGTGTCAACTGCAATTTGTATGACATCTTGTTCTTTCTTTTTTCGCAATTCCTCTAGTCTTTCCTGTGCAAGTTTGAGGCCTCGAAGTAGCTCAGACTCATCTTGAGATTGAGTCAGACATGAAAGAGTTAGATCAATAGGACTGGTGGAATCAACCTGCTTGGTTTGATCACTGGTTGCCTTAGGAGTCTGCCCTCTTTCTTTGGTCTTGATCTCTGCTTGTTTTCTCTTCTCTGCTTCCTTCTCCTCTTCCATTCCTTTCTTTTCTTCTTCTTTCTTCTTCTCTGACTCTTTCTTTTTCTCCTCTTCTTGTTTCTTCTCCATTTCTTCCTTCTTCTTGTCCCCTTCTTTCTTTTTCTTCTCTTCCTCTTTCCTTTCTTCTTCCTTTCTCTTGTCTTCTTATTTCTTCTTCTCTTCTTCTTTTCTCTTATCTTCTTCTCTTTTCTTCTCTTCTTCTTTTCTCTTGTTTTCTTCTTGCCTTTGTTTTTCCTCTTGTTCTTTCTCTACTTTCTCTTTGTCCTATTTCTCTTTCTTAGCCTTTTCTTTGTCAAGAGTGACATCTTCATTATCTAATGCATCAACATCAATAGGGTCAATTTGTTCTATCACTCTTTCACCTTGATTGTCAAATACCTCATCTGGTTTTCTTGAGGATACATCAGGTTCTTGATTAGCCTTCTTAGTGGCTTCAGATACTTGGTGTATTTCAATAGCAATTTTAACATGTATGTGTGTATCCTTTTCCACTTCAGAATTTTTACCTTCTAGTAACTTGAGTCGCCTTCTTCTCATAAAGAAGATGCCTTTGTTCTTATCCATAATTTCAAATAACTTAGAATTTGAAGCATCAGGAAAGTACTGTGCAAAATTTTTCTCCCTGATCTCTTGTTCTCTCTCAATGGCAATGCACCATTTGTTATCCAAAGAATTATACAAAGAATTTGGAGTAACAGATTTAATCTTAGAAGGCGACCGATCATTAACAAAAATATTTAATGACCTCCTGTTCTACCTCCTCTTTCTCACTATCACTAAAGTCATCAAAATATTCCTTTAAATCATCAAGCACTTCCCTTCTAATATTATTTATTGTCCTCTGACAATGTGTCATTGGTTTATAAGAGGTAATATCTATATTTACCAGTGCAAAAGTTGCTGGTGCATTACTAGTAGACTTTTGCTTTTTGCTTGATTGTCTTGACTTCTTCACTTCAACCTTCGGTTCAGTGTCCTCTGACTTCGGTGAGTGATTCCTGGTTTTTCGCTTCCTCTCGAATACTTTTGCCAAAATAATCTCAGGTTTCTTTTTGGCTGGTGACCACTTGGTCACTTTCGGATTGGCAGATGTAACCGGTGTAGATATCGATGGCACTGCTTTACCCTTTTTCTGCTTCGGTTCCTCAATCAGTGTGACCCTCTCCAAGTAGGTACCGGTTCTTTTCTTCTTTGCATCCAGTGGTGAGGCAAGTAGGGTAGAGGCATACCCGATCAATAAGTCATTCACCACTTCATACCCCATAGGGCCAAATACTTCCTTTCTAGGTTCCACAACTTCCATTATGCAGTCATCTGTCCTTATTGTGAAGCAGATGTCATCTTCATACTTCTTCACAATATCACCAAATATCCTTATTCTCTGGTTCATCTTTTGTTTGAATTCATCAAAATACTTATTTAGAACCTCATGATATGCAGTTCCCACTGCTTGTAGACTCTCCTTAATCTACCTAGAAACTGATAGGTCAGTAGACCATTGAACATCACCTACTCCAAGGAAATAACCTTGAAAATAGAAGAATAGACTGACTAGAAGTTGGCCAAACTTGAACCTCAGTGATTTGTCCTGTTTGATAGATTTCAGGTTCACCAACAATTGCTTCTGTAAACAAGTACATAGGTCAAATTTAGTATCTTCCTTCATCATCCTGTAAGCAACATTCACCATAGCAGTAGGGACAAAATTCATTCTGCTGGCATAAAATATTCTGTAACCAATCACCATGCAAGCATATTTTACTAGATCATCTGTAATGGTGTTGACGATCATTGCCCATTGGTCACTCACAGAACCGGTGAGCTCTATCATTTTAGTTTTGGTGACCTTCCATAGAGTTGTTACTTCTCCAACATTGCAGAATTTGGTGATGACATGAACCGCTTCCAGTGTGATGTCATGGGTCTGCTCGAGATACATTTTGTCACCATGCACTCTGCTGAGGATAATGCGGATATGTTCTTCTATAAATTTTTCCAGAAAGTATACTGCATTGTGTAGTTTCATCTTCTCGAGGATTCTATACTCTAGTTTGATCTTCTTGTCATCTCCATAGAATAGACTTAGTTGGGAGTGAATTACTAGGGATCCTAGGTCTTCCAACTTACAGTCTATATACCTTGAAATATCTTCCTCGACAATAACTCTGACAGGAATTTGAGATAGGGCATTGTATCTCATTTTCTTTTGAAGAAACTCAGGTGTATCTATAGGTGCACTAGAACTAGAATGAGATGAAGAAGCCCTAACCAGATGATAAGAAAGAATTTCAAAAAATACCTTCACGATCTAAATTTAAGGTTTTCCAATATCGCGCATAGTACACCACTTTGGTTGCTAGTTTACCGCTTAGTGTTCTTCACTGATTGCTTGAAGATGATTGCAAGATTTCGCACATGATTTCTCCAAATGCTAAATAAATTGCTCTAGTTGCTCTGCTCTTGAAGATTCTTCTTTCAAAAATAGATAAGTGAAAATGATGACGAAAACTCTTTAAAACAAACTCTCACCTACCATAATAAATGCATCACCACTAGGGCACAAACCCTAATTTTTCCTTATACTACTTTAGATATTTTTCCGACTGATAGGTAACATATACCAGTATAGGTCTTTATCGATATAAACTGGGGGTTCAAAATATTTCACCGATATGTTCCCCCTAAGCTTTTCTGAAGCTGAGTTTGCTGGTTCAGAGACTTCCACACTAGGTGCAGAAGCAGGTTCATCCCATGACTCTTCTTCTAATTTCTTTTTCCAAGTTTTATTCATTTCCACTTGAATGGTTTCAACATCAATATTCCCTTTTGGAGTGATCGGTATATCATCTGATAGGTTCTTTCTTAGTCTGCAAGTTCTGGCAGTGTGTCCCGATTTGTTGCAATGATAGCATACCATTCCAGGTGTCTCCATGGTCCGTTATTCATACTTCCATTCTTTCTTTTGCATGTTGCAGTAGTGTGACCGCTACCATGATAGATCAAACAAGTTGCTCTCCAACTAGTTGCCTCTTGATAACCAACCAACCAATGGTCATAGGTATTGTACCGGTTGGGATTCCGGTTCACAAGAAGTTCCAGAATAACTCCTTGAGTCCTTGGAGGATATCTCCCAGTGTTGTGCAAAATTGACCTACATTCAAATGCTCTATAACCAAACTTGTTGCATGCATAATAGTTTCCATTGAATCTATTGGATCTATTTATATTGTTTTGAAAATAAGGAAAATTGTTGTAGGGCTTGCTTCTACACACATTGGCAGTATGTCCCTCTTTGAGACAATTAAAGCAAACAGGTTTAAATTTTTTCTTACCTTTATCCTTGGATGTCGGTTGCTTCTTTGATGTTTCAGAGGTCTCACCTTCCTCATACTCAGAGAAACCAAGTCTAGTGGTATTCTTTACTAGCTTTGCCAATTCCAACTTTTGCTCTAGCTTAGCAGTGCTCTGATTGAATTTGGCAAGTATTTCCTTTGACTCAGTAAGTTCCTTGGAAATAGTAGCATTGGATTCCATCAAGGTTGCATTCTCAGAAATAGCCATGTTTAGTTCACCTTGTATTTCTTTTTTTTCCACTTTACTCTCTTGGAGATGAGCGGTAAGGGTACTGATTTCTTGCTTCAGCTTGGAGATCTCATGATCTTTGTCTTTTACTAGATCTTCAGCTTTCCTTCTATTCTCAAGCTCTTGACACATTCTGATAGTCAGTCCTTCCAACTCTCTTCTCAGGTTGGCTTTAGATTCATTCAGTTTTTCAACTTCTTCAACTAGGGCATCCATGTCTGCTTCATCAGAAGAGCTATTTTCAGTGAGTTCCATTAGTTTCTCAACATGCTCTCCTCTCTTGGCCAAAGAGGCTTTATACTTGACTTTGAGTTCATCATAGGCTTTCTCAGTCCGAGTGAGACAATGAGTAAGTTCCCTCACACTATATTCCCCCATATGTCCTTCCAAGTGGTTAGACTTATAGAAAGGTTGGCTCTGATACCAATTGATGAATACTAAGAGGGGGGTGAATTAGTATACCAAAAATTACTGTAATCAATCTTTTAAACAGTTTAGCAGATAACCGATGCAATAGATTCACTAATAAACTGGTTAAGATAAATGCAAACCAAATAGCAAACAAAGCATTCACTCACAAAAGAACAATCACCATAACACAAGATATTTGATGTGGAAACCCAAATGGGGAAAAACCACAGTGAGCAGAAACTCACAAGTAACTATCTACAGAATAGAAACCAAAGGTGGTTAAGGTCATACAATGTTCTTCACCAGAATAGATCCTGATAGGAATCTAGATCTCTGTTAGGAGATAAGTCCTATTAAAGACTACCTTGTTAAAGGATTTCAAATCCATAGTTGTGAACCACCTTGTTAGAGGATTTACAAAGGCTTTGTTGGGCCTACCCGGTTAAGGGTTTCAGACTTGTCGAAGATATTAGTAATCAACAAGTGAATGATCTAGATAATAGCATAGTATGCTTAATTAGATCCTTGATAGCTCATTGTTAATGCCTTTCAGCATTACTCCAGTCTTCAATATCTCCACACTCTATCTCTTCACACAGACCTAATATTCTCTTTAATGATCGCACATAACCTTTTCTATTCTATCTCATACATGCAAACCCTAGACATGATGTCCTTATAAAGGAATCTGATTTCATGTCGGTCCAATAGAATTAGACTACGAGTTCCTAGGTACAGTGCATCTAGACGCATTTGGTAACACGACACAAACACACTGCCAAAGTGTCACTAGATGATAACTCACCACACATTACAGTAATACTGATTGGTAACTCATCAAAGCTATATACCAGTTAATACAATATACCGATTACCGGTTGTCAAGAAAGAAGACCGGAAGATCGTAGTGTTCCGATTGAAAGTTAACTACCGCTTGGGTCCTTCATACCACTTAAGATCCTCGAACCGCTTGGGGTCTCCATACCGCTTGGGATCTTCAGTCAATCTATGACTGGTAAACGATCTTTTGCAAAATATTGATAGTCTAAAGACTATATATTCAATAATACACAATACCGGTTGGAACAATTACCGGTTGAACATAACTCATACGTCAAGAAAGTGTGTGTCCATCAATGACAATCAAAACATTATCAAAATTCCAACAAGTTTAACCCAAGCCACTGTTATACTTGTATGAGATGGGATTTATCGGTGCTTTGATTCCTTTCTCTTCCGGCCCCAGGACTTGTCCTTTATAACCCATCTTTTCCACTATGGCTGATGCTTTTGGATACATCTTCTTGAGTATCTTTGCTGGATCTTCATCTTCTTCATGGTACAACCATGAAGAAACATCTATCTCAAGACATTCCTCATCAAGTGGACCCCATTGCTTGAAGGTAGTATCCTTACATTGTATAATGGGTTTCTGATGTTTTTTAATTTCTTCGGGCTTGCTGAATGACTTAGGAGACAAGGGGAGATTGCCTATTAATAAGACATTGCCAAGTTTGTATTCTCCACAACCATTGTCTAGGATATCGACTTTGGGCTTTGTTTGAGATGAGGTGGAGGTGACTTTAGATGTGTAATATGGGGGAGTTGGAGTTGGTCTTTTTAACGGGAAATGGTATGGATGTTTCCCCTGTAGGAGCTTGTAATATTGTAAAGGTTGGGGATCACCTTTGATAGTGATCTCTCTAACATTGAAGGGAAATTTAATGCATTGATGGTAAGTGGAAGGAATGGCTTGAAGGGAATGAATCCACGGGTGACCGAGGAGAATGTTATAGGGGAGATCAAGTTCCAAAACTTGGCAAGGGGTCTCAATTGTAATGGCACCCACTTGAAGAGGCAAAGTGATCATTCCTTTGGAAACCCTTTCTGCATCATCATAGGATTTGATTGTGATTCCTCCTGACGTATCAACTAGTTCCTCAAAAAGCCCCAATTACTTTATTAACTTATATGTACAAAGATTAAGTCCAGATCCACCATCTATCACGATGCATTTAATCTTATGTTTTTGGGTAAGGGCTTCAATATGCAATGCTTTATTATGATCATCATCCAAAGGAGAATCATTGGAGGTGAAAACAAGGTGTTGCTGGGCAGTGAGGTTTCCAATGAGGGCTTGGAATTGAGTTAGCGTTGATGTTGTCGAGGAAACGTGACTCAAGGAGGGATTGTTCCAAAATGTCCTTGTGGATAGGGGAAGTATTGAGGAGCTCTAAGATGGAGATCTATGTGGGAGTCTTTCCATGATGGTCAAGGAGATTATATTGATAGGTGGATGACATGGGGGGAGAGTTTGGTGGAGGAGGGGCTCCTTGGATAGTTACCCTTCCACATCACGTAGTTACATTGTAGTCATTTTGAGAGTGGGAAGTGGAATGGGCGATGCCTTGAATGACTATCTTATCAAGGTTAGGTCTACTTTCTATTTGAGGAGGCACAGGATCACCTTGAACAGTGATCCTAGGTTTGCTTTGGGAAGGGGGAGGATTAGTTCCTTGAACAGTTATGACGTTGACATGGTTATTTGTAGGCTCAATGCGAACCACCAAAAAGTCAAAACGAGTTATATGATTAGTATAATCATAGTTCACAATATTAGATGATGATCCCTTGCCTTTGTCATGCTTCGGGAAATGGTACATCTTGAGTTTGTCATTATTGTTACCAGGTTTTTCTATTGCTACCTCAATATCACCCTTGTCAATGAGATCTTGTATGTAGTTCTTCAATTTCATGCACTTCCGTGTATCATGCCCATTGATACGATGATAATCACAATACTCATTCTTATTATACCAGCTAGGTTTAGGCTATTTAGGGTCAAACAAGTGAGTTATTGGAAAGATGACCACACCCGCCTAGACAAGCTTTTAGAACACAACCTCAGGGCTCGACCAGGGGAGTATACTCTCTTGGAGCCTAATTGTTAGACTGGGGTGGTCACCCCTGAACTGAGACATTGATGGGAGGCCTCTGAGATTGATTTTCATTGTTTTGATGAGTACTAAATTGGTGGTTAGTAGTGGTGGATTCTGGAGGAGCAGCCACAGTCTGAACCCGTTTTGCACCAGTGACACCATCGTTGACTACGTTCTTGTTTTTAGACCAAAATTTTGGTTTATCATTGTGATAAGAGGAATTATTTTGACTTGATTTTTGATAATGCTTTAGGGAACCTTCCTCTAACAAGACACATTCAAGGGCTAGGCCCTTATTAGTCAACTTCTGGAAAGACTTTATGCATTGAGATGTCAAGGGTTTTGATAGTTCGGGCACCAGATTTTTCTAAAATAATTCAATTTGGTGTTGTTCTGGCATATCCCACTGGAATTTCTTGGTAAGGTGTCGCCACCTCTGCAAGAAGTTAGTGAACTTTTCTCCAAGCCTCTATTTTGTAATACAAAGGTCCATCATAGAAACATCATTGATAATGTTGTAAGCATAGTGGGCCACAAACATTTCTGCTAAGTCTGCCAAGGAGGTGATAGAACCTCTGGGCTAGGACGAGAACCATGCAAGAGCATCTCCTGTGAGACTCTTAGGGAAGAGCCTTCAAAGGTATAAATCACTATAGGAGACCTCTTGGCATAAGATATGAAACTCACAGACATGGTCTCGGGGGTCCCCTTGACCCTCATACTTTGTGAACTTAGGCATCTCAAACCCTAGTGGGTAAGGTGCAACTGATATCGAAGGATCATAAGGACAAGGACAAAATTCCTCAAACAAATAAGGTTTTGTCTTGTTATTCCCTTCATTTTTTTGATGATGTTCTTCATTTCTTGGATTTCCTTGATTATATCATGTTACGGATCTTGGACATAATGGACTGTGTTTGCCCCTAGTATCTGGTGAGTCGTGGAAGGTATACCACCACCACTAATATATTGATATGATGAAGAAGTGGGAATGTGAGATGTGATGACCAATGTAATGAGGACTTGAGTGACGATTGGTTGCGATTCGCGAATTGTTGTGATGAGAGGAAGCAAAGCATGGATGAAATTAGTGGCATTGTTAAGAGGAATGGAGTATCATGGGATAGAGATATGTGGTCGGGTAGAAGAAGATGCCATAGAAGCATGTTGAAGAATAGACGTGGTCGGATTTGATAATGATATGGATGTCAAGAAGGAAGAAGGTTGGACAGACACTATGGGGGCAGATATCACGGGTGTTATTGATTGGGATTGAATGATAGGTGAGGGTGTGATTGATTGTGGTTGAATGATAGGCATAACAATGTGAGTAGGAGAAAAGTCTCCTTATGGTTGTTGGTCGAGAATGGATCTATCTAAATCAAGGGGAAGGCAAGCTCCATTTTCAATAAGAGTCTTTAGAAGACCACTAGGATTATGCCAGATGAATTTCTCCATCATTTCTTGATTGTAAGAATCTTCTAGGAATGTTCACACTTCCGGGGAGAGGTCATCTTGATCAACCATGTTAGGGTCCCCTTGTGGGTGTGGATCTTGGATGTCGGGTTGTACACTTTGTGTAGGATCTTGTGTAGGGTCTTGATAGAGGACACTAATGTCTGACATGCCCTATTGTTGTTCAACCATCTTCTTCTTTTGGGATCGAGTTGTGACCATGCAAGAATAATATTATAAAAATTTATTGGAAAAAAGTTTTGATGAAAGGATTTAGCTAGGATTTTGGATTTTGATGTGATTTGGATTTGATGAAGTTGAATAGAATGATTGATGAGGTCCTTGGATTAGGATAAGAGTTTCATTAAGATTGCACCTTAGTCCTTGGGTGAGAATTTTAGGTGGGAGGAGGTTGATGAAACCAAAAGCAAGGTGACAAACAAGTTGGGTAAAATTTAGACCTTAGGATAATGATCAAAGTCTCTCTTTTACTAAGGATGGACTAATGATCCCAAGAAAAGTAAAGACATAGGGTATGAATCTTGATCGAATCAAAAGATGAGGCAAAGGTAGTTGGGGTAGATTCTCTCCCAAGCACAAAAGCCAAATGATTAATTGATTAAAGATGACGTCTTAATAGAACTTGACAAGGTATAAAACCTTAGAGTGCGGTTGATTTGATTGAAAGATGATTGATTGAGGATGATTGATTAAGGATGACTGATTAAGGATTGACTTGATGTGCTAAGCCCTTAGAAAGTGCTAGTGATGAAAGATAAAAAGGAGGCAATAATGATGACTAGAAGAACTTGATGACTAGATTATCCTTGGAATGGAAATGACTAAATAAGTGATAGGTTTGGATGGAAAATTGTATGAAGGTATGCGACCATCCTGATTTTGATGATGGTTGGTATTGACAGACAAGCCCGATCCATGATGTAGGGCACAGACTCTTAGTTCATCACTAGCATCAAAATCATTGCTATGACCATGAATATAATCGTGATATCGGTGCAAAAAGGACCTATGTTTGAGCAAGAGTTTGTGGTTGGCATACCAAAAATTTCAGCGTGTAATGAGTTGTGCTTGTGTGAGCTTCTTTTTCTTGATTGGACATGCAAGTGACTTCTTACGATGCTTATACAACTTAGGCATATGATACATGAGAAATACAGAGTTTCGACGTAGTTTTGGCTTGTTGGAAAATTTGGACTTGAGTGTGACTTGGACTTGACTAAGGTTCCAAAATTTGACTATGATATGAATAAGACAAAAATAGGACATGAATAGGATGACAACTTGTACATGAATCGGGTATGACTAGGACATGACTTAAGGATGACTAAGGACTATGACTTGGACTATGCTCGACTTGGATTATAATGTGACTAAGGTTGACTTAGGCTTGGACTATAATGATGACTAGGACAGTGCTAATTCTACTGCTGACAAGAAGACATAGAAAACACATTAGCCATTGATGCAAATAGAGACTCCAAGGACAACATGCTATCCTAGGAAGCTGGTTGAGGAGGAAAACCTTTGCTTGCTGACTCAGGTACACACCCAATAGCTAATCAGAATATGACTATTGAGTCTCACACAATGAATTCTCAACGCCATATTAGCTGACTCCAAATGCTACTGGGGGCATAATATGACAAGTTTCTTGGAGGAGTTACTATCTCTCTTGCACAAAGATTATCCACCTTTCGGAGGTGAACTAGGTAGGTTCTATTCCTAGAGTTCTTATTAAGGTTTTTGTTCGAAGACTATCCTTTGTAGTCAAGCAAGCGTGATTGAGGCCTATAGCCCAACAAAGTACCAAGAACAACAGTAGTCATGCAAGCATGATTTAGACTTCAAGCGCCCTACAAAGTGTTCGATATGAGAGTAAACTTAGATAGCTCCATCCTCTGAGATTTTCATCTCAACAGGCGATTTGATTAAAGTGAGTTGGAATGCTCAGGTTTAGCCGTACTCACTGGGGTCGTTCCCCTTTCACCAATTCCTATGCTAGTGTGCTAGGCGAATCGGGAAGAAATGCCCACTAAAGGTAAAAAGCATGCCAACAATAAGAAAATAAAACACGAAAGACAAGTGGTTAATTCCCTTAAAAAAAACCAAATGTTATCTAACTAGAAAAAAGTGCACACAAGAACTAATTGTTAGGCCCAATATGGAAAGCTAATGTACTGAGAGGGGAGGGGTGAATCAGTACTCCAAAACTTTTCTTGAATAATAACTTTACTGTTATGCATAAACAAAATAGTGCAGTAACATAAAATAAAGTTAAAGCAAATAGATAACAATCATACATGATTCACTCCATAACACATATATTTTGGTTACATAGAAACTCTTGGTTAGAGAGAAAAACTGAGGTGGGGATGGCACCCACAACTTCACTACTGCAATAATAAAGAGTGCTCGGTTAGAGCTACATTTTAGCTATTTCTGATAGCTTACCCTGTTAGGAGTAACAAGATCTATTAGATCTACCTTGCTAAAGGATTTTACAACATTTATTCTGAATGTTGCACCTGATTAGAGGCTTTACAATTTATAGACTTGATTAGAGTCTTTTACCCTGTTAAAGGTTTCTCTTTCAACTTCACAATATTACAATAAAATCATTACAAATATCTGCAACTTTACATCTGAAATGTTATAGCAGATTCTATCTGCTCAGAATAGATTACCTTTCTTATAGCATACCTTGGTAACCCATATAGTAGCTCGGTAAACCCTTCTGTTTACTCTATTCTTCGACTGTTCTCTGAAAACCTTCTCGGTGACCTCTATGTCTCTGTAACAGTCTTCTTACACACATGCATATACACCCTTAACTCATGCTGTATAAATAGATCTCTTAAAATGGTGATCCAATTCATTGCTTCGATCTTACAAACATGATTCCTCGAATGAATAACTATACAAAATATTTCATTGGTTAGATTGATCTCAAAATCATACACAATCTTCTGGTGCAATTTCCAATGTAATAACGGTTAGATGTGCCTCGATCTTGTAACACGTTTTCATATGCATGTCCAGGTTCAATGTATCTGGTAACACGTTTCACTCGGTGTATATCAACTCGGTGTGTCATCTTTACTGCTCGGTAGTCATAAAAAGATACTCAGTAGACAACTCAGTGTATACTACATTCTGTGACTGCTTTCTTTTGTTACCGACTAGACTGTGCATACTGACTTCTCTGTGTATACCGACTGCATGATTCGGTAGTGCTAACCGACTAGAGTATATAGTATGACTTTGAATATAAAAACTAATGGCAACTAGATAAGTAGTAACAATCTCCCCTTTTGACATTAGTTGAGATGCTTGACAGAACTACTTTCAAAGTCATAACTCAAAAATCTGTATACTTTGCAAAATGACTATACTTGACAATATATACAATAGTCAATGAAATAGTATAATCAGATATACTCCCCTTATCATTATACTGTACATAACTCTGATTTTGCATGCTGGGTTTTGTGCTTGTGTGCTCTGCTTACTGTCCTTGGATACTCTGCATACTTTGCTCGGTATACTCCCCCTGTATACAATACTCCGAATACTATATCACAAAAACTGTATCACTCCTTCAATATATTATATTATTCCCCATATACTATATCACTCCCCCTTTTTGACAAACATCAAAAACTTAATTTCCATCTGGGGGTGGTAACTGATCAAAAATAGATTTATACTTCTTCCGAGTGTCGGTGAGAGTGACAAAGAGTGCATCCTTTACACTTTCCATTAAAGAAGTTTGTGCTTGAATATTAGCCAATAGGGATATTAAGCCATCAAGAGTGCTTCCCTCTTGTGTAGTAGATAGGTGTGTAGCTCGGTTAATCTATTCTTGAATTGATGAAAGATGAGGAAGGAATAATGTCTGGAGTGTCATTATATCCATCCTGATCTTATGTTCTTCATTTCTTAGTTCCAGTTGTTGAGCCATGAGCTATTGAAGCTTTGTATAAAAATTTTGAACTAAATTGGGCTCAGTGGTCAACTTATTTTAGAGATCGGTGATCTCTTTCTCAATTGCATCAGTTTTATTATTGACATCTTTAATGAATATAGAAAATGTGCAAAGTTTCTGAAATAAATAAAGAATATGCTTGAGTTGAGGGGACAACTCAACAATGAATTTGACAAGCTTGATTTTCCCAATAGCTAGATCTTTTTGTACCTCTTCTATCATTTTTGCAGTAAGCTCCTTGTCTTTTAGCTTGCTCAAGTACTCAGATGCATCTACTCCAGATGTTTCTATTTGATTAAGGAGTTCATCCAGTTGAATGTGGATGGCTGCATCGGTTGACACTGTAGCTATAGGTAGCATATCTCTCAGCAGTGTCTTCACCTTCTGAAGTACTTTATTCTTCTTTTGAATGGCCATCTGTTTTTCTTGTTCAGCCTTTGCTTTGCATAGTTCACTGAAATCAATAAGTGCTTGCCCCTTTAATTTTGAGATATCCACATTGGGCAACACTATTGGTTTAGATAAATCAACTTTGAAACTATGCTTTTTCACCTTCTTCTCTTTACCTTTGGTTGGTTGGACCAAGACAATAGCTTGAGAGGCTTGTTGACTCTCGGTAGGTTTCTCGGTAGAGGCAACACTTTGGTCGGTTCCTGTAGCTGCTATGGTGTCTTTTGGTGTCTCGGTACTGGGTGTCTTAGCTGCTACATTTTCAGTGCTCGAGGGTACTTAAGAAGTCTTTTCTTGAGTTGTACCTTCTGCTGCTTCAGACTGGTGACCTTCAGTGCCTTGTGTTGTATCCTGAGGAGCTTCGGTAGAGACAGGTTGATTGATTGGTGGGTAAGGCTGAACTTGTTCTAAAACGGTTTCACTAGATACAAGTTTTGCATATGTTGTGCCTTCGATCATTTCCTGCTTCGGTGCTTCTGCATCCATGACATCTTCATCAATTTGAATAGTGTCAGTTAGGTCTTGCTTGGTAGCATCAGGACCTTGCTCGGTGACATCAGGATCTTGTTCGGTGACATCAACAATTTCAACTTTAGATTGTTCATTGACATCCTTAGTTTTGAAGATTTCCTGCCATTTTGCTTTTGTCTCATATTCTACATCAATATATAGCCCATTCATCAGTTTTAAGGCTCGCTGTTTGACAAGAAATTTTGAATTGTAGGTTGTCAAATGTTCCTTTATTTTTGCTATAGACATATCAAGAAATAGATGGACTATACTTCTTTCTCTAATTTGTTTCTCTAAGTCCATTGCATATTTCCACCTATTATCAATATGCAAGTAAAGTTCATTTAGAAGTGACTTTACTAGTTCTAATGGAGCTAGCTGAAACTTTAGAAGTGTGCAAATAACAGCTTCTTCAATTTGTCTCTTCTCATCACTATTCCTAGTTTCATACTTGACATATCTAAATCCTACAAATCCACCATATTCTTTTAGATTGGCACAGAAGTTTTCAACACTATGAATATTTACCTTCTTGCTTTTTACAATCTGGAATTTGTCTGCATCATCGGATTCTGTATCACTAGACTCTTTTGCCAAAATGAGTCTCCGAGTAGATTTCTTATAGGTCTTGGTTACCTTGGGAGTAGTAACACTCTTTTGTTTCTTACTTGGTGATGTAGCTGATGCTCTTGTGTTAGGTCTCTCTTTTTTGGTGGAGTTGGTAGGGCTTTTGAAGTGTCCAGTTTCTTTCTTTTCAACACTTTACCCTTAGGCAACTCGATGCTCAATGTTATTGCTACCTCTTGAGCTTCTGATTCCTCTTTGGTGATGGGAAGAGTTCCTTTGATAGGTGTAGAGGAAGATTCTTCTCCGAATTTCTCAGATAAAACCTTTATCATCTTTGTAGCCTTTCTTGTAGCCTTGGGTACTACAATGCTCATTTTTACCTTTTCCTTAACTTCTTCATAAGTTCCATATCTTAGCTCGGTAGCATGCCTTGGTAATGTGAGATATGCATCAATTTGCTATTGTGTGATATCAAAGTCAATCTCGTAACCCATTGGTGGCAAAGATTGAGTTCTCGGTTCCACAACATTCACATAACAGTAATCAGTATCTACCTCAAAGCATATATCATCCTTATATTTCTCTACCAGCTGGGGTGGAATCTGGTACCTGTTGTGCATCTTTTCTTGAAATTTGCTGAAGTAGTCATCCATTATATCATTGAAATTATCTCCCAACTTCCTGATAAAATCATTAATTTGATGGGTGATTGGTCGGTGTAGCTCCCAAACTACTTTACCGACTGATGGAAAGAATTTCTCAAAGTAGAAAAACATGCATACAAGAAGTGAACCAAACTTCAGTGTATTTTCTGAGTTGTTCTTCTTTGGCTTCCTTATTGTGTTCAAATTCTCAAACAAGTTCTTCAATAGCACTTCACATAAGTCAACTTTCATTCCCTTTTTCACAATTTTATAGGCTAAGTCGACTGTTGCACAGGGTACACTGTTTTCCCTTGCTGATTGGAAGAAACAGTAACCAATTACTATAATGGCAAACTTAAGTTCTGCATCAGTGACATTGTTCAGTTTCAATCCTTTGTAATCAGATTCTACTCCGGTTAAGCTAATTAACTCCTTCTATGATATCATCTTTTGAGCTCGTGCATGATCATAGATAGGATAACCTGTGATCACATGAATGATTTCCTTGGTGATTTTGAATGGTTGCTCTTCTAGCCACATGAAATCATCATGAACTCTGCTTAAAACAAACTTAACCCATTGGGGCTTGAACACACGAGGGTAGGTTAGGGCTTCAGTCAATCCCTTGATTCTGATGTGTTCATACTTGCTGTTTAATACACCATCGGTACATAATTCATCATAGGTGTCTCTAATCTCAACATGACTGAGTTCTTCAACACGGCATTTGGTGAAGAATCTAACATCTTCAACTAACAAGACTCGATCCGGGATGAGTGAAAAGGCAGTTTTGTCATCCGGTTCAGAGGCAACTTTAGGAGTCAAAGTGTATTTCAGTGAGGGCTTCTCCACATTCTTGACAACTATGGGATCTTGGATCTTGGGTGCCATTGTAGATTTCAGGTAAAACCTAGCAAACTATCCTTAGGGTTTGACGGTTTACAAATGACATACGCTTCACACTCGGCAGATAATAGCAATTTGATAAGATCAGTAAACTAGCTTGACACTGTGATGAGATTTGATGTAAATACCTTGGGTTTGCTTTGAATGGAATTTGATCGCCTTGATTTGCTCTGCTCTGCTCTTTCGAAAACTTGGTGAATGTAAATGACCGCGAGAATGCTTTTAAGTACATAAAATACCTTATCGGGCTCCGTGTGGGTTAGGTCAATACATTAAATGCACTCGGTTTACCTTTAACCGATTTACTCTCTTTTTTCTGTTTTAACCGAGTAACCAAATTTCCTTCATTTACCTACTTGACAGGTTTCCTATAAAGTACTTTTGATAGAATTTCAAACTTACTAATGCATCTTAACTATGCAGATTTTGAATTTAGTATATAATAGAATAAGAACTATTATGATTTTAACCTTCAGAGAATGCAATCCCTTCATACCTTTTCTGATTAATTTGGAATAGGTGCACCTAACTCGGTAGGTAAGGTGCTTTCTTCATTTGCCATGATTTCCTTCTTTTTCTAAATCATCTTTAATTTTTCTTTTATTTCTTCAGTGTCTCCTCTAGGTTGATATTTGCAATCTCTAGCTAAATGTCCAACTTTGTGACAATGAAAACATGCCATACCAGGATTTCTCCATGTTCTTCGATTATTCATTCCAAACCTTATAAAACAGTTTGCACTTATATGTCCATATCTTCCACAACATTCACACCATATCCTTGTGTTGTAATCCCATGGTACTGCTGCATATTGTCGGTAAGGATCTGTGTGAGTTTGGTAACCTCTAGTGTTTGCTCGGTGTGAAGACCACATGTAGTTCTTTTGCTTAAGCCAGCACTTCTCAGTACTATGTCCATATCTATTGCAGTTTCTACAAAACCCTTTGAATTTTTCTTTCTGATAGTTGTTAACAGACTTTGTCCTACATTGATTAAATGTGTGACCATATTTATCGCAATTGTGACAATAACCATTGGACTTAGTGATATTCGGTTGCTTACCTTTTCTGATTTGGCATATGTTGGCAGTATGACCTTGATTTCCACAGTAGTAGCAAATAGGCTTCTTCCTTTTGATGTTATTCTTGTTTCCAGCTTGCTTTGATGATTCTCCTCTCTCGGTAGTATGAATTCCTTTCTTGGTAGAGTCTTTTCCTTTGTAACCGAGTCTTGCATCTTTGTTGGGTTTTCTTGTATTCAGTTGCTCATCCAACATCTTTGATGCTTCATAACTCTTCTTTAGTGTTTCTTTGGATTTCTTCTCTGTTTCAAGTTCATCGGTCAACCTTGATACTTCAAGTTTCAATGCTTGATTCTCATCATTCTTTAGAATTGCTTCATGATGTGCATAACCTAGTTGATCTGTCATATTTTGTTGAATCCCAATCAACCTTATGATTTCATCATTTTTATCATATACTAAGACTTCAAGTTGTTGTTTCTCTCTTTGTAGATCTCTTGCTTTATCCTCAGCTATCCTCAATGCATCTAGATTTTCAGTCATCTGTGTACTGAAATGTTCATGTTCTCTTTTCATTGCTTTTATTTGATCAGCCAATGCTTTGTTCTTTTCTTTCAATACTCCAATCATTTCTTCAGTTTCTTCAGATATATTATTCTCAGATGATGTCTCAATTTTCTCTACTAACTCTTGAGAATCCTGCAAGTCATTAGATAATCTTCTTCTTACTTTCAGAGATTTTTGCATTTGCCTTTGCATGTCTGCAATCACTTGATTGGCATTATCCAGCTCTTCTTGCAGATATACAATCCTCCGAGATTGTTTATAGCCTTCCATTGATAAGATCTTTCTCTTTAGGTAGTTAAACCCTTTTCCAAGATTCAAGCTCTGATTCCAATTGTTAGGCCCAATATGGAAAGCTAATGTACTGAGAGGGGAGGGGTGAATCAGTACTCCAAAACTTTTCTTGAATAATAACTTTACTGTTATGCATAAAAAGAATAGTGCAGTAACATAAAATAAAGTTAAAGCAAATAGATAACAATCATACATGATTCACTCCATAACACATATATTTTGGTTACGCAGAAACTCTTGGTTAGAGAGAAAAACTGCGGTGGGGATGGCACCCACAACTTCACTACTGCAATAATAAAGAGTGCTCGGTTAGAGCTACATTTTAGCTATTTCTGATAGCTTACCCTGTTAGGAGTAACAAGATCTGTTAGATCTACCTTGCTAAAGGATTTTACAACATTTATTCAGAATGCTGCACCTGATTAGAGGCTTTACAATTTATAGACTTGATTAGAGTCTTTTACCCTGTTAAAGGTTTCTCTTTCAACTTCACAATATTACAATAAAATCATTACAAATATCTGCAACTTTACATCTGAAATGTTATAGCAGATTCTATCTGCTCAGAATAGATTACCTTTCTTATAACATACCTTGGTAACCCATATAGTAACTCGGTAAACCCTTCTGTTTACTCTATTCTTCGACTGTTCTCTGAAAACCTTCTCGGTGACCTCTATGTCTCTGTAACAGTCTTCTTACACACATGCATATACACCCTTAACTCATGCTGTATAAATAGATCTCTTAAAATGGTGATCCAATTCATTGCTTCGATCTTACAAACATGATTCCTCGAATGAATAACTATACAAAATATTTCATTGGTTAGATTGATCTCAAAATCATACACAATCTTTTGGTGCAATTTCCAATGTAATAACGGTTAGATGTGCCTCGATCTTGTAACACGTTTTCATATGCATGTCCAGGTTCAATGTATCTGGTAACACGTTTCACTCGGTGTATATCAACTCGGTGTGTCATCTTTACTGCTTGGTAGTCATAAAAAGATACTCAGTAGACAACTCAGTGTATACTACATTCTGTGACTACTTTCTTTTGTTACCGACTAGATTGTGCATACGGACTTCTCTGTGTATACCGACTGCATGATTCGGTAGTGCTAACCGACTAGAGTATATAGTATGACTTTGAATATAAAAACTAATGACAACTAGATAAGTAGTAACACTAATCTAGTTGGAATATTGTCTTCTATACAACATCCTGCAAAGAAAATAGATTAGTAGTCTTAAATTAGGCCTTGGACCACTCGGATGAAATCTGCAACACTAAAAAATCTGATTAGTAACACAAACTTCTACAGATACAACGTTCACGTTGTTCTGCAGATGTTAGTGCCAAACCGCAAGCGCTAAAATAGAAATAAAGGAAAAATAGACAGACAACAAACAAAAAAAAATAAAAATTTAAACCCAAAAATGATAGGCAGGAAGTAATACCAACAGACACGTTGTTCTACAGTCAGTTGCATCGAAATGCTCGTGCTCGCGCCAGAGATAGAAAACGTTCATGGTTAACAACATATTTAAAAATTCAAATTTTTAAAAGAGGTGGGAGATTTTCTAAGGCGCTCACGCTAAAGCGACATTAACAAAATAAAAAACTAGATAAAACAGTTTAACTATTTTTTTTTTTTTTTTTTAGAAAATTTATCCTTTTTATGTGTTTTTTAATAACTAGTTAGAGAGACAGAAAGTAGAAAGAGTGAAAATCATAGCAGAGAAGTGAATGGAGAAAGGCTGTAGGTGGACGCACTATTCCCACAATGCTCGTGCCGAACTACACTATGTTCCAAAGGCGGGAGGAAAAATTCAAATTACTGGGGGTCGCGCCGAACCCATATCGCTCGTGCTAATCTGTGACCTTCGACAAAAACTCACAAAAACTTCAAAAAATGTTAAATTAGGGACGTGGGTCACACTGGGCATGCCAAAAATGAAACAAGGTAAAATGATGGAAGAAAATAACACAGTTAAAGAACAACAAAAAAACCCAATCAATCAAATAACCAAATTATGCCTTCATTTTTACCTTCCTCTTCGGATTGAGAGGGATGAGGTTGAAGTGGCGCCCCTTCTCCAACCTGATTTGATGTGCTCCTTGATTGAATGTGGTGGCTCTCCAATTGTGCACAAAGATGATTAAAAGGGATGATGGGATGAATGTGTTGAAGATGGAATGGATATGCAAAGTGGATGTTGAAATGACTAAGTGGAGGATGGGTGGAAATTTTGCTATAGTCTAGTTGCTTGGATGGATTTTTGGACTCAAAATGGCAGCATAAACTTACTAAACTTGGAGATATCAAATGAAGGGGCAGAGTCCCCAATTTATAGAAGAAGGGGAGGAGAAATGGAGGGATAGGATTGATCCAAGATGGAGGTCCAAGATTGCATGTGAGCCCACACATGGATCAAGAGAGGCTGATATGACAAGTGTGGGATCCAAGAGATATGCCATAAAGGCATTTCTTGTCTCCACACTCCTCAAGGTTCATTGGGAAGGCTTCCCAATGCACCTAGAAAAGACAAAAGGAATAAAAAATATTCCTTGGAAAGGAGGATTTAAAAAATTATTCAAAAAGGGAGCATGGGGATTTGAGGAATAAGAAGGAACTAAAAATTCCTTGGGTGAATGGATACATAGCTAGGAAAAGAACATTTAAGGAAGGTAGTTGGATGTGCGGACAAGGAGATCTAACCTAGAAGGGCTAGGGGTTGACTTTGTGGCTAATCATGGGGATTAGCCACTGGCAACCCATTAGAAGAGGGATTAGAAGAAATTAGAAGAAGGATTAGGTGGGATTAGAGCAAGTGGGATTTGTAGGAGGATTTGACTAGGAGAGAGAATGAGTGAAGAAAATTAAAAATTGAGGAATAATGCTAAGTAGGATTAAAATTTTTTCTAAAAGAATTAATTAGACTAATGATGGGTTAGGAAAAAGGTGATTTGTAGGAATCACAAAGATTAATTAATTAATTGAGATTAATTAATTAAGAGGGAGGATTAAGAAGAATTAATTTTGATTGCCTTAGAAGAAGAAAGGAAAATTGATTTATTAAATAAATCAATCATTCGACTATATTGACAAAAATAATAATATTAAAGTTAATTAATATTGAGAATAATAATGATTAACATAATAAATTAGTTATGTGGGAGAGTTAAATTAATTAAAATAATTAATATAAGTGTCTACACTTTCTATTATAATCTTGCATATGAATATAGATAGTATTCTTGATGAGATGTGTAATGATTGTGCTTAAGGAAATAATCTAGTTCCATATGTAGGAGAAGGATAGATGCATTTAGATTCATGATGTGTTAAGTGAATGAGGAATCAAGGTGGTATTTAGGCACATGTGATTGATGTTTTAAAATGAACTTAAGGAGATGTAATGTGATGACTTATGCATATGTGTTAATGTTGATCGAGTTGTATGGAATGTAAATGATTAGTTTAATGATAATAGAATATGATATTCTAGATGAATAAGTGTTACATGTTATAATGATGTCAAGTAGTGACATTAAGATACCCCAGGGAAAGGATGTGTTTATGAAAGTATAATCGAAGATATGTTAATTTGAGTTATTCTACTTGCGTAATGATGATCTATGCTCTCATACTTGTCGTTTATATGTTCTTGCTTATGAATGATGTTATATGTATATTATAGATGGTTTTAAATTTTTTTTCTCCATTTGTTAATGGTTTATAGGTTATTTCTCTAGGGTATTTTGGCGGGCATTACAAGTACTTTACAACCACCACTAAAAATAATGGTTTAAGGAATTCAAGACATACTAAATTCACACCTAATTTCAAGCACAAATTTTACATTCACGAGGTTAACACAAGTAGATAATCACCATTACTTGTTCTTTACCAACATGGGTCATAGCATAGTAAACATATATTGATCTTAATAGATTTTGAAATGATCTCTTCTAGTGGTGGGTGGGAATCTCTTGTATGAAGGTGGTGATGTAGGGTCCTTTGTCTCCATGATAATGGGTTTGAGATGGTGTCAGTCTCAAGTGGTGAGTGGCATTCATATGGTCATATCCTTTTTTTTAGAGATTTAGACTCCCTCCTTTAGTCATGATGTGGATCTAGCCCGAAGCTTTGGTCTGTCCTTCTCAGTAGACCATCTTTATCCTATACTAGAGTGAAAAAGTTTGGAAGATGCGAAGGTTATCATTCATGGAGTAAAGATAAGTGGGTCCTTTCCCTCTTCGAATGTGTCTTCTGTCAAGGAATATTTTGGGATTTGGAAGGATCTATTTAATAGTGGGCAGTATGCCACTACTGATGGGGTCTCTGTTAAGAATTTTGAGTCTATAACATGTTTAAATATTAAAGGTGCCTCCTTGGATAAGGCTCTAGATAAAATGGAGAACTCTTTGGTTATAATTTTTTGGGAAGATGTCCTAATATTGTTGTTATAAGGAAATCGGCCTCTACTCAGTGGTTTATTAAAGGAAGCATTTCCATTTTTGCGCTTCCGAATGATTATTCTACTTTTCATTCCCTCTGAGATAGGAGTGTCTCCATATTCTTACTTTTGGTCCCTTATGTGATTCTTTTTCAAAAGGTGGTCATCAGAAGATTGGTCCTTCTCCTCACCCCAATGGGAAGGGCCTTCTTGCTTATCCTCTAGCTCTTGATTTTGAAGGTCCTTCTACTTCTATGGTTTCAGATTCTCCCCCCTTGGTAGAGGTTGTGTTTGAGGAGTTGGAGTCCCCTCTTTCCCATTCTTTTGGTGAGAATGGGTTGGTGTATTTGCTTTTAGTGAAGGATTTTTTGGAGACTCTTCCTTTCATGGGTTATAATGAGGTGTTGATTGCTCCTCCTTTTGCTTCCCTTCTTCAACTAGCTTCTTTGGATGTTGAAGCTTGCAATAAGACCATTGTGGTTGATCTAGAATGGGTGAGTGGCCCTTGGACTAATCATGTTCTCGATCTTGTTCCTCTTGTCAATTCAGGTTGTCTTCAGGTGGAAGAGTCTATTCCTCTTAGACCTATGATTGAATTTCCTTTAGTTGTTGTTGTTCCTTATTTGGCCTCTTGGGTCCCCCCATTTTGGACCTAGAGGGGGTTGATGCGGAGATGATTCTCCCTTTGGTCCCTCATGACTATTCCTTCTCTTGAAGTTCCTTCAATGACTCTAGAAAATATTCCTTTTTCTCCTTTTGTTCCAAGTTCCTTTTCTATTGGGAGTCTCTCTTTCTCCTTTAAGAGCTCAAGGAAGATTGTGAATGTGGGAAAATATTCTAAAATAGGCAAGAAGTCTGCTAGAGAGAAACATCAAAATCTATAGCTAGAGACATGGCTAATAGATGCTAGAGCACTTTGGAGCATCCCTACTCCCCAAAATATAAGAAATTATAAGACTCTCTTGGAATATTAGGGGACTAAATGCCCCCCATAAATAAATTTTAGTCAAAAATATGGTGAAAGAATTTGAACCTCACATTATACTTTGGTGTAGTCATGGTTAGGAGGGTCCTCAAAGAGATCAATCCAGACTGTGCAACAAATAAAACACAACAAAAATGACACAATTCAATGGAGGCAATGCAAAATCATATTTATTATATCATAGAAATTGATTACAAACTCCCAGCAACACCCAGGCTCACAGATTCGGCTCACAAGCTTGAGTACAAAACATGCATGTTATGCAATATTTGGCTCAAGCAAGAATGCAAGCCAACTCCAGAATCCTAATCCTCTGATCTATCTTCTATGTTCTAAAAATTTATTTCTAAATGCTTAATTAAATTGATTTATATGATCAAGAATGATCCGCATCTGCCCAAGAAGGAACAAACACCGAAGAATGAAAAATGAAATGTGTAGAACAAAAGGTCGGCCTTCACCAAGGAATCCTTCCGGAAACAACATATAATGATGTGCGGACCTAAGAGGAAGGTCGTCCATAAACGAAGGAATGTTGGAAATAACAGAATCACCCTCTACAAGCTATGGGAAAGATTCGCAAGAATCACCAATAGCAAATAGGTCCAGGCGGCTCTAGTACACATGAAAGGAAAACTGTCCCATATTCCGGAAGCGATAACTTGCCGGAAAAAGATTCAAACATCTTGTAGACCAAGGATAAGAGTGATGAACATGTCCATGAACCAAATCCAACTCCGCAACATCCAATGAGAAAATAGAAAGAAACACTGAAAGAAATACTAAAACTGCAAAACAGGAAACAAACTAAAAGGAAAATGTTTTTGGTTGATGCAGGATTTCCAAGAACCAGCGATGCTCCTGCATCATACTTCCTCAAGATACTAAGATGAGTGTTGAAGCCTTTCTTAAGGTGAGAAAATTTATGTATCCTTTTTCTAATTCTCTGGCTATTAATGTGGATGGTTCTTTAAAGGATTTAGCTAAAATGTGGAAACCCCATATTTGATGGGTGTCCTAAGTTCTCAAGATAAACATTTTCTAAATTTCTTCTTCTTTGATGAGGCTAGTAGTTTGAAATGGTTTCTTTCTAACATCTATGCGCCTAATAATCTATTCTTAAGAAGGTGATTGTGGTCTTCCCTTAGATTGATTTCAAAACCTTTTTTTATAATTCCAATTAGATTCTTATGGGAGACTTCAATACTGATTTTTTTGTCAATATGCAAGAACTCCATGAGTTTTTGATTTTGGGAAAGTTGCTTAAAATTGACTTAGAGGGGAGATGTTTCACTTGGTATAATATGAGATCGAGAGATTGTCTTATCCAAGTTTGTCTTGATTAATGCCTTTTTTCCTCTTCCTAGAATCTAATTAATCAGGGACATCTCTCCCCTCTTATTTTCTTTCGTTATGATCATTGCCCTATTATTCTTCGGTGGCTCCATTATAGACCTTGGGTGATGTTCTCCTTTAGATTTGAATTGATGTAGACCCATCACCTTGATTTAAAGGATTTATTGGCATACTGGTGGGGGTCTAATTTTCAAGAGATGACTATGTTCCATGTTATTCATAAGCTTAAGATTCTTAAAAGGAATCTTAGTGTCATGACCCGATTTAGATGAGTAATTTTTAGTCTAAGTTGATAAGTTAGGGATTGATATCACCTTACAATATGGTGTTTGATGCCATTATTTTGACATTATAACACTTGGCGACATAATTATGCTTGATGCGATTTTGCTAATATGATGATTAATTATTATGCCTGTTAATATTATTGATGATATTATTTTGATTCAATGAATGGCATTTATTGATACTTGATGCTCATTGATGTGATGTTAATGTAAATGAAATTGTCATCGTTAATGTAAATGAAATTATTGATGACAATTTTAACTTAATGTTTATCTTATTATGGATATTTTATCTTGTACTCTGACGACTTTGTTGAGTGCAAGGTGGATGCAGAGTCGACAGTTGAAGGCAAACAAATAAACGAAGAGGGGTTTCCTAGCATCTCGACAGTAACCTAGGGAATGTGGCCTGTGCATTTACACACACACAAAGACATGTAATAATTAAACAAATAAAATCGATAATAAATAATATATTGAAATAATTGAAACATAAAATATTAAATTTAAATGTTAAATAAGAGATTTCAAGCAAATGAAATTAAACTATTAATTGAATGACTTAATATTAAGATTTAAAATAAAACATATGAGTTTTTGGAGAGTAGAATCGAACTAATAGTTTCTTCCTGTCAACTCTCAATAACTTCATGTCATCACTCAAATTTGTTTTCCTGACTAGCTAATCAAACTAGTCCAACTCTTGATCAGTCTTCTTAATTGGCTAATCTAAATCCTCTTCTCCACTTCTAACTACCCTTCCACTCTTGTTTTGATTCCATGCAGATCCATGAATCATGGATCGAATCTTTGCCTGTGCAAGTTATATAAACTCAGGAAAATATCGAACTACACATCTCTCTCTACCATTGTATTGACTTGATGTTTTATTCTATCTTTCCTTTGCTAATTCTTTGGGTCAACGAATGAGTAATTCTTTGGAGGAGAGAGACTAGTGGAATCGAATTTGCAAAGACCACGCCTTTCACCACATCGCCCCTTCATCATAATTGCTAGGATATACTGTGCAAAATTTTCTACAGGAGAGTACGTGGAGTGTTCGATCTTCTTAGAGGAGCTGTGCTTAGTTGGATAGATAACGGCTCCTCTTCTCCCTTCCTTTATTGTCAAATCTGCAAGTTGTTTGACTTGCATAAAGCATTGGATCGATCTATTTACAGAGGTAGAACCCATACCTCCCTTATCTCCATGCCAAGTCTACAAGGTAATGGTTATTAGGTTATCGACCATCTCATTCATATATATTTTCTTCTGCAGATTTGATTATAGATCAAATTGATAAGTTGTAAAAATTTGTTGACATGTATTTGTTCTAACTTGGTTTACCCTGGCTGATTCTTTTAGTACTCAAAACTGCATTTATATGTTGAATCGATCCTTAGGAAGCATAAAGTTTATTTCCCAATCTCTCCTGTAAAAAAATCGACTTCTCTCCTTAACCGTTGTGATACAGGAACTTGTTATTTTCTGATTGAATCAAATTGATTTTTCATATTTTAAGTGAAACCAGTTAGGAATGTTGCAGACAAAGATCTGATTTGAAGGCGTAGTTGATAACCATGTGGGTTAAAAAATAAAATTATTACATTATTAGTTAAACCTAAGGTTTGGATCATTCCTTGTTTTCTTGCCAATTTTAGTTTCTGATTTATTTTTGTTGATATTTTCTATCCGATTAGCCTTATGTTAGTATGGTCAATAAGAATAGACCTTTAATAATAATCATCTGGTTCGAGTTTATCAGCCATTCATTTATATAAATAAATAAATAAATATATGGGTTGTGTTATAAATTTTATAATATGGGTATGAACAAAAATTAAAAATTAATAAGCTACATGCACGCAGAGGTCCATTCCCGAAAGTTGATGTCAGCTTGCTAGGACACTTCGTCGTGAGGGACAAGAGCTTGTCATGAGCACCGGGAAGCGAAAGCTTCAATTGGTTGGGTGGATAAAACGCTCGGGTTATTCATCTGTCTTCCAGATCATAGATGGAGGTGAGTCCGATGGCGAGGAAGACACAACATCCGGAGATAGAGACTTCTGTATATCATCGTAAAATCTTATGCAATATTTTATGATGTATTAATGATTTCTTGTACACGTGTCCTACTTGTGTATAACTTGTGGATGCGTGTTTTCATGCTTAGTCTTCTTTCATTTCATGAATGTTTGTTTAAGTTTGATGCATACTTTAAAGTCACATTTATTAAATGCATGAACCATTACACAAGCGTTCTCTTGATGAGTTTCTTTGTAAGCGCAACGTTCAAATTAGATTCTTGTCATATTTCATAATTTTCATATATGCTAATTATGGTTATCTTTTAACTCATTTCTACATTTGCTATTAATTGCTTAGAACATTTATCTGATTTGTCATTTTCATAACTTATGGATTGAATGTAACATATTGTACTCACAATTATGATAATTGTTATTCATTTGATTAACTTAAGACTTGCATTTACATAAGTGGAAAATTTACTTAGATTTAATTATGTTAGTTTTCTAAGGTTAGGACTAGCAGGTCCTTACACTCAGGGAATGGAGTAATTCTTCTTTTCCAATATCTTTTCTCAAAAGAAGGTTAAAAGATTAGATTCTTTCTATTCAAATGGATATGGAAAGGGATGGTGCTTTCCCTAAGCTTTTTATTCAAGAAAGGAATCTTTTGGTGATTTATAATATTGTAATAAAAGAGGAGTATTTTGGAAGCAAAGATCGAGAATCCAATGGGTTAAGGAAGGGGACTAGAATACTGAATTCTTTCACTAGTTTTCCCTCAAACACAATAAAAGGAACAAAATTAGTGAACTTATTGGTTTGGATGGTTTTGTCTTCAGTCAGGCTGATGATATTCATAAGGAGATTGTGAATTATTTCAAACATACTCTCAATCCACCCCTTTTGGAGGAACACTCTATTAGTTTGGTTTCAGATAGGCTTCTCCAAGTTATTCCCAACTCCCCGTCCCTCCTTGATAGAGGCCTTGGAGCTCGGGTTATATGATGAAGAGGTAAAGAACATGGTTTTCTCTGTTGGTCCTTTCAAATCCCCTTGTCCTAATTGTTTCTACCCATTTTTTTTTCAAAAATATTAGGACATTGTGGGTTTTGATATCCTTTTAGCCTCTAGGGAATTCTAAGCTTCTACTAGTTTCCTTAAAGAGTTGAACAACACTTATATTGTCCTTGTCCCTAGAAAGGTTGGTGAGAACAAAATGGTGGATTTTAGACCCATTAGCTTTTGTAACACTCTTTATAAAATGTTTTCTAAACTGTTGGTCAATAGAATGGAAACTTTTCTCAATAAGATGATTCCTAATCACCAATTTTTTTTTGTCTTGGGTAGACAAGTCTTTGATGTTGTTGTTGTTGTGCACAAAACTCTTCATTTCATGGAGAAGAGTAACAAAGAATGTATGCTCCTTAAATTAGATATATCCAAAGCCTACAATATGACATCTTGGCCCTTCCTCTCTAAGGTTCTTCTCAAATATGATTGGTAAGATTTTGAAGATAATTGAGTTGTGTTTTCACTCCCCTATGTTCTCAGTCTTGGTGAATGAAGCTCCCCAAGGATTTATCTTGATTTCTAAAGGGATTAGATAGGTAAATCCCATTTCCCCTTGCTTTTTTATTTTGATGGAAGATGTTCTTGGTAGGAATATTGAAAATGATGTTAATTGGGCCCTCTTGAGGGGTATAAGGCCTTCTTCGTCCCGCAAGGTTGTCTCCCACCAAAAAATTATGGATGATGATATTCTTCTTAGTAATGTCTTCTTATCTGAGGCATGGGGTTGGGTTTGTGTTCCTTTTTTTTATGCTTTAGCTTCGAGTCAAAAGATTAATATGGGGAAAAGTTCTCTTTATTTTTGTTGGTAAACAAATTTGTCACTGCGAATTCACCTTTAAAATTGATCTTGTTTGACCGAAGAGCAGTGACAACCGTGCCAATAGTTGGAGAGATTGAGGTAAAACCATAATCTACCACAATCTTCCTCCGCGTTTGAGAGGGGCAGCTCCTTCGTATGATGGTGTTATTTGGTATTTTTGTGTACTTTTAACCCAAAAGTACATAAAGGAGAAAACACAAAAACTAAAGAATAATAACTAATGAAAACCCCAATAGTGGACATACGAATACAATTTGAGATTCACAATGAATAACAATTACAAAGGGGGTTTAAGCACAAGATATGTTTTAGATATGCAATGATGATGAAAGAAAGACAACAAACCTCGACATATGAAGAAATAAGTTGTACTAACACATACAATTCAAGATACCAAGAAAAAATGTATTTCATCAATTACATATATTTTGAAATGGAAAATCAATGGATTCCACCAATACACAAAAGGATTATCAATTTAACATACGAGAAATTGATAATCATAACTTATCAACATATTCAAGACGTGCAAATAAAATGCATTCTTTGTTATTCTTTTGAAAATATATAAGTCCAAAAGCTTTGAATACAAAATGTGAAAACCAAAATTTATCTAAAATTTCCCTTTTGTAAAAGTACCCCTATACAATGCTATCTCTCTTGTATTTATAGACCTTTCCTTATAACTACCTTTTTCAGGTTCATGACTAAGTTAGAAAATGATAGCTATTTCAACACTTTGAAACAAGTTCTAACTTTTAGATGAAAGGAGTCAAAATTCTAACTTTGACTTAATTACAGAGACAAATTAACCTGGATGGCTGAAAAGTTACAATCTTACAATCACGACCACCGTGTGATGACATCTTATGGAGGCAATCTGTCAAATAATTTTGAGTGCATTGCATACGCTTTCATCTCTTGCATATAACACCTTCACATTTCTTTGGAAGGATTCTGCTAAACAATTAACTTGACTTGTTTATGCTCCAAAGTTTGCATGTATATCTCCATTTACAACTACAACGTTTGATAAAAGAATTGACTCACTGATTGTACAACAGAGAATAAAATGTCTTTAAACTAGCCGGTTGCATTTGCTTCGAAACCAATCTCTTTGGAGTTGCCACTTTAATCTACAGATGTATTCAATGTTAAAGTCCTAGAGGTCCCTAAGTCCTTTCAACAAATCCTTTTCCTGCGGAGCTTGGGATCATTTGCCTTTTATCTTTTTATTGATATCTCTTTGAGGCAATCAGTCAAACAGTTCAGGGTGCGCTGTTTATGATATCTCTTTGAGGCAATCAGTCAAACATGTCTATGGAGCCTTTCCAACCGCAATATCTGACAAAACATTTTCACAATAAAACTTGAATAGACATCGAAATGCAATTTCGATGTTTCTCTGATTTGGGTGTTGGCAAAGTGATTTGCTGCTACAAATTATGGATTGGGTTTTCGTGCCAACCATATGCATTCACTTGAAAGCTTGTAAAGCCTCTTCAACAAATTCCGATTTTTGAATACCGTGCATTCATGAGATTATATTTCCTTATGAATCTCAATCTTAAGGTTAGAGTATTCGCACACGTATTTGTCAAAGTATTTCCAACTATAATATCCGACAACAATCCCTCTCCACTATGCTTCGATGAATTTGCATACCCTGTTGCGAGCTTTCCATGGTGACACATGTAGGAGGAAGTCGGCTTTACAGCAAATAATTGCATTTTTTCGAAGGTTTTGAAAGCCTTTCAAAAGAATCAATCTTCTGCATGTTCTTGCAATCATATCCCACCGTGAGAAATCTCCTTGATATTCACTGTCAAACTCTTCACTTGCCCTGCGATTCTTCAACGTTCTGAATCCATGCTCAGGAAATTTGTTGCGAATAGTACATCTGACAACGCACTGGCAGGCAGGATGATGGCAAAAGTGGTGAATTTGGTTTTGCCACTCTCAATTTCATTTGCTCTGAGAGTTTCTGAAACTTTTTCAACAAATCTATCTTGCACATATCCGTCGTTACTGCAGCGCGTGACCTCATTTCTTTGAGCATTTTGTCAAACAGTTGGCAGCTCTTGTGTATGTTTCCAGCTTGCATGCATGTCTATCACAAAATTTGAATTATATTGCTTAACCAAAAATGGCTTTACACTTATCCATTGCATTCGTTTGGAGATTTCTATTGCATCACATGAAAAGACATTTGCTTTGGGTATTCTGTCATACTGTTATCATACCTCTCCCAGGCTTATACAATTCACATTCATGCCTACCGCAACATTAAAAATTGTGCTTTGACGGATGTCATAACATGTTCCAAACTCCCATTTCGGTACTCCTGTGCATTGTATTTGTTCGAGAGTTTCTACTACCTTTTCACCAAATTAATTTTTGTGCAGATTTCGCAATGAATGCGTTCCATGAGGAAACCTCTCTTTGAGCATTCAGTCAAACAGCTCGCTTGCCTTGTTTATACTTTACACTCATATTCATGTCTACTGGCACACTTCCAACTGAAATCTCTGACACAAATTTCTCATACATTTTAAGCATAGTTTGGCCATTTCAAAGCCATAACATGTTGCAAACTCCCATTTCGGTACTCCTGTGCACTGTATTTGTTCGAGAGTTTCTACTACCTTTTCACCAAATTAATTTTTGTGCAGATTTCGCAATGAATGCGTTCCATGAGGAAACCTCTCTTTGAGCATTCAGTCAAACAACTCGCTTGCCTTGTTTATACTTTACACTCATATTCATGTCTACTGGCACACTTCCAACTGAAATCTCTGACACAAATTTCTCATACATTTTAAGCATAGTTTGGCCATTTCAAAGCCATAACATGTTGCAAACTCCCATTTCGGTACTCCTGTGCACTGTATTTGTTCGAGAGTTTCTACTACCTTTTCACCAAATTAATTTTTGTGCAGATTTCGCAATGAATGCGTTCCATGAGGAAACCTCTCTTTGAGCATTCAGTCAAACAACTCGCTTGCCTTGTTTATACTTTACACTCATATTCATGTCTACTGGCACACTTCCAACTGAAATCTCTGACACAAATTTCTCATACATTTTAAGCATAGTTTGGCCATTTCATTTTTACACCTACCAACTACACTTGATTGGAGTCTCTCTAAAACCTTTTCAATTTATTCATCTTGATTAGTGTATAATTACTGCATTCCAGGCGATGATATGTCTTCAAGGGATCTCCAGCAAACCGTATTTATGCAACGTCCATGCTTTCACATTTGCCTGCACATTTACTAGACTTGAAAGTTTTTTAAACCTTTTTAATGCATCAATTTTGTGCAGAACCTGCGACTGAGAATCATCTTCAAGCTTTTTTTAAAACACAATGTGAGAATAATGGCAGCATTTGCAGAAGCCTCTCGCTTTCCAACTCCTTTAAAGGTTCTTGGAAAACAGTTACAAGCTCTTGAAACAGAGATTTGAAAGTTAGAAATTTTAACTTCCAAACGTAAAAGTTAGGATTTTGGGATATTATGTGTGAAAAGTGAGGATTTGGGGTTTTCAATGTGTGAAAGTTAAGGTTTGGACTTCTCAAAACACAAAATTTAGAGTTTGGAGTAGAAAGGCACGCAAAGTTAAAGTTTTTGAAAAATTCGCGCAAAAGTTAAGGTGTTGGCGGAATAAATGCAAAAGTTGGTGTTTGAAGTTTCAAAAGTGTGAAAGTTAAGGTTTAAGGTTGTAAAAGTGTGAAAGTTCAGGTTTTAGGAAGACGAATGCAGAAGTTAGAGTTTTCAAGAAAGAAATGCATAAGTTTAGGATAACTTTGGCACATAAGTTAAAAATTTTAAAACTTATGCGTGCAACAAGCAGTTGAGGGACGGTATGAAAACTTTGTTCCTCACGAAGACTTCGCATATCAAAATAAATAAAAACTGTCGTAGGCAAGGGAAATTGACTTGGAATTTTATACAAGGGTGATTGCAGGCATGAAGATAGGGATCAAATGATAATTTTACGCAAGGAGTGCTTGAAAAATAGGACTTCAAAGATTTTGAACTGGGAAGAACCCACATGATGCAGCTCAAATTTGTGGATTTAAAAGTTTAAATTTGCAGTTGCATAAACATGACAACAATTTCATGAATGTTCTTCCCTCTCTTTAGGCTTGTATTGCATGAATTTTCAATTGCCAGATTTTTAATCTCCCAACCTCTTATTTGGGTCTACCCTTAATGATTGGGAAGGTTGATAATTCTATGTGGTCTTCTCTTTTGGAAAGAATTCAGATAAAAGCTTGTAGGATGGAAAGGTGCCCTTTTGAGTAATGCTAGGAAACTCCAATTGCTCAATGCCTCTCTTCAAAGCACCTTTGTTTAACTTCTATCTCTCTTTTACATGCCTATTTCTTGGACTAAGGAACTCAATCAGATTCAAAGTATATTCCATTGGTCATGATTAGAGTAGAAGAATTGTATTTTCCTTGTGAATTGGGAAAAGGTTTGGACTAGCAAAGAGGTGGGGGAGCTTAATATCACAGATTCTTGTTCATTGAACTTGATTCTTATCTCTAAAGTTAGTTGGAGGTTTATTTCAGAGTCTTTTAACCGGTCAAATGTGATAAAAACTAAATATTTGCAAGGTAGAGATGAAAGGGGTTTCCTTTTAGATGATCCCTTACCCTGTGATTCTCATATTTGAATCAATATTATTAAAACTAAATCCTTTTTGAGTAAAGGTGCTTTCTAGAAAATTGGTAATGGTGAACATAATCACTTTTGGAAAGATCTTGAGGCCTCTCCCATTTTGTTAGAATCTCATCCTATTTGTTTAGCTATTGGGAAGGATTTAATCAATAGGCTTAGAATCTTTGTAAAGGATTATTGGGACACGTCTTCTTCTCCCCCCTCTTAGAGGATTAACCCTTTGTGGTTTGATCCTTCTATCTGTACTGTGGCTATGTAACTCCTCAATATTTTAAACAATATGAGATTCTATAGAATCCATTCTTAGGATAATCTAGCTTGGCCTTCTTCTAAGGATGGGAACTATTTGATCAAGTTAGGTTTCAACCTCTTGGATCCTCCTTGGCCTTCCCATTTTAAGTGGATGAATATTTAGAGGTCTAAAGCTATCCCAAAATTCCATTTCTTTTGGTGGATAACTTGTCACGAAAAAATTCTTACTATTGATAACCTTCAAAAGAGAGGAATTCAGCTGGTGAATAGGTGCATCTTATGTGAAAATGCTAAAGAAAGTATCAACCATCTTATGTTCTACTGTCAATACTCGTGGAATATTAGACATATAATTATGATTCTTTTCTCTTTGTATTGGATTTGGCATAGATATCCCAAGCTAGCCTCAAATTGTCGGTGCTCGTGTTCTCACCCTTTAATTCTTGAGTTATGGTGGGAGGATTTCCTTCATACAAGGTGGAGTATTTGGAAAGATTAGAAGAATAGAATATTCAAGAATAGGAAGGTTCAGTGGGAAGCCTTAGTTTTTTTAGTCATTAGTAATACTAGGGAAAACACCAAATTATACCTTTTTGTCTATAAACATAAGAATCTGCCTTCTACTCTTGAGTTGGTTATTGCTAAAATTTGAGGGATATTTAAGTCCCTTTCTCTTTTTGTCTCCCTTATTATTGGTTTTAAATGGCCCTCCTACACTGACTGGCTAAATTTAAATTTTTATGGCTCATCTAAAGGGAATTTGGGTTCAGTGGGCTGGGGTGACATCATAAGAGATGAATTTGGCAATCTTGTGCTTGACTACGTGGTCAAATTGGGAGTTTAGACTTCCAACTTTTTTGAGGTGGTAGATGCTTTTCATGGTATATCTTTGGCCAAGGACAAAGGTTTTCAAAAAATCATTGTTGAAGGGTTCAAAAAATGTCATCATTATGCTTTGTGATAAGGCCTCCTCAAGTCGGATCATGAATGATTTATTTATTGAATCCCACCATATTCTTTCTACTTTAGAGCACCTGTTATATTGTCCAACACCCTTAGGAAAGGGAATAGGTTGGTTGACAAGTTGGCTAACCTGGGTCCCATCAATAGTTTTTTGCAAACGTGGAATTCTATGCAAGATCTCCTAGATGACATTTGTTCATGATCTGAGATAATCTAAGCACATATGTGGTTTAAATATGTGCAGGGTGCCATTTTAATTATGGCCTTTTTCATCATCTCTTGTCATCATTACACAACGGGGGATATGACTATTAATTTATGGAAATGGAATACTTTTAAAAACTTCTTTAAAGATTGTCCTCCTTTTCTCAATTTGAAATTTCCTATTCTAGTCACTTTCAAGTTTTTTGATCCTATTGTGCCCTAGCCTACCATGGGAGGTGACTTAATTTAGATAATTATGAGACCTTTTTAAAAAAGATGAGGTCCTTTGGCCTATTTTTGAGAGGGGAAATTTTACCTCCTACATTGAGGCAATGAAAGGTCATGGCCCCTCGAGCTTTTTGCTTAGTTTGGACATTCTTGGAATGATGGTAGAGTTTTTAATAGGGGGTGTCTTTCACTATGTCAATAGAGCTCGTTTTGGTTGTTGGGTTGAAGATGTTGCATTCCCTGAGAAGCCCAAAGGTAACTATAAGGAGGAGTTTAAGTATTTTTTGGTGGGCAGTGAAAAAATCGCTCATCTACAAATCCCGAGAGAATGGAAGAATGTTGCTATGATCTTGATTAAGTATGTGAATCTTAACAACATATATAAAAGGTTCCACTTTCAAATTTTTCCTATGCTTAACCATTTTAGGCATGAGGTTAAGATGAATTTTCCTTTCTAGATTTTCTCTTCTCCATCTCAGTTGATTGTGGTGGCCAAGTTGAAGGATGTGTTACTCCTTCACCAAGGGTTGATCCTTAGACTATATAATTCTCATTTGAGTATGTCCCCTACTTGTGGCCCCCAATTCAACCCTTCCTTGGACTATATAATTAATAAATTACATAAACAACTGCTTATATCCAGGAAAAAAACTAACCTAAACCATATGTTCAATTCCATAATGTTTGTAATTATATGAAAGTTGTTTTATAGAACTCTATTTGATAGATTTATGGTATATTGTATTAGTGTATGAAGTGTTAAGAGAATGGTTTTTTATGGAATTGCCTCCAGTCTAACAATTTACTTGATAGACAATTGGAATTGCTTGAGGATACTATGAATTCTTAAACGAATGTAACTAAGTGGGTTGGTGCAATTTAGAATGCTTATACCCTTTCGTATATGTTGCAATACTTGTTGGGAACACTATTGGACATTGACCATATTTTTATGTATAGATATACTAGAAATTCTAACATATATATCTTCCTATCCTTGCTTTCATGACTTGCTATTGGAGATAAATAAGTGATCTCTATATGGTAAATTATTTAATTTGTTAAAATTATAAATAAATATGGTTCATAATATGTCAGTTTATCAAATATTATTTTTGTCATTTAGCTTGTATTTTAAAGTTATCATAATTTTGGTGAATTTTAAATATACTCCCTCCTGCAAAGGGTTTCTATTTTCTCTTAAAGTAAAAATGGTGAACAAATTTGTCTTGTAAGTTCACTTGATGAGAATTGTTCAATTTATTCAAATCAAGCCCTTTACTGACAATTTATTATCATCCAATTTAAATATTTGAAAAAATAGACCAAAAGTTTTCTTAATTCAACTTCCATGCCTCTTCGGTGTACCAATTGCACACCATGGTGCAATTGTTAGCTGCATTTAATTACACTTTGTTGTAACGTTTGACCTTTACTTTTTTATTAAGTTATTTATCACTTCAATGATTGCATTTATTTAATTTACTTAAAACAATCAATTAGGATGTGATAAAATCCTTATAAATAAAATACTTTGATAATTATGTTATTATTTTTCATAATACTTATTAATATAATATATTACTTGATATTATAGTATAAGTACTAATTTACATAACATGATACACAAACCAAATTTGTTATACTTACCTTACACCCAATTCCCATTCTTTCTATTTTCATATTATATTATATGACTCTTTTGTCATTTTCAAAGCTTTCAGTCTTAATAGATGACATAATCAAGAAACATATGATCATTGTGATCAATTGTAATCAAACAATATCTACAATCCTTGAGAAAATTTTAAATTTTTTTACTAATGAGAAGTAATATTGGACGAGAAATAAATGAGTAGAGACAAGCCAAGGATATTAACGTGCATATATATACATGTGCGTGGCTGCTGGATAGGCCAGGGGAAGATATTTCTGTTAGATATTTTGATAATCAAGTAGTCCAATTTAAGTATAAGGTAGTTTAGGTCAAATCTCGTTCTAACCCTAAAGTATAGATGAAGATATTTAAGACTGTCAGGGAATTTTATGGTAAAATCTTGGGTGTCCCGGCATACATAGTGTATATTATTCCACTTGTGCAGTTTTTATGGTGCTTTCCGTTACTCATTTCTGTCCCAAAACAGTGCACTTCAGTTTGCTTGTTCTACTTTTGCATTTTCATTGGCTGAAAATAATATCTTGTTTATACCGGAGTTAAGATATTATTGAGCTTTTGGGATTTTTTTCAAATAAATATCTAGGAGACTGCTAAAAAGAGACTAAATAAAGATAGAGTATGGATTCGATGCTGTACAACTGTTTACAAAACTTGAGTAGTTTTGGGTGTTGTAAATGGTTGGATTGATCATGAGCAAAGTTTGTATTTGAGCATTCAAGTTGTAATTTGCTCAGATCCATTACATGCATAGGGAATACCCAAACCATGACACAGAATAATGAGAAACCAGAGATTCATTCAAAATACGCCAACGTGGTAAAACGAAAGACTAACCTTTTTATTAGTTCCTGTTAGTTCCTGCCCCAGCATGGAACTATAGCGGAGGGGCTCGTCCTAAACAGTTATTAAACTAATGTTGATTGGATGATACAGAGGCAGTTGTGGTTATCAATATGAGAGAAGGCGCAACTTCCGAGGACAGGACTGGGTTTGCAAAACATCAGCTCTCCAAAACCCCCAGAGATCACCGCAGGTTACAGGTGACAAATGAGTGGGGCGAACAGTTGGCTCTTAGGGATTTAATTCATTTGCATGTTGCTGAAAGGTGGAGGATGCTGGTTAACTAGAGTGCATAGATTCGAGTGACAATGGAGATAAGCCAGTCACCAGAACGACTTCTAATTCTGCCACGACCACTATTAACAGACATGCTATAGAAAGCAGTCATGTTCGCAATTTTGGTCTGGACAAAGAAGAGGGCCAAGACGATCAGCATGTCAGTGTAACTGAAAGTGTTGTAGAGCTTTGTGATGTTGAGAGTAATATAGCTGGAGGACGGAACAGTGCTCACCCGCTCCTGCACAGGCCTGTTCACCATGTTATGCTTAAGTTCAGTTCTTCTATTCTACCCTACTATTTAGATTGTTAGTATTTTTGTTTCATGTTAAATAGATATGAAAAAGTGCGTCCATTTCAGTTGTCAGATTGAGAAAATAAATATTTATAGTTTCTCCATTTTAGAAGGAAGCTGAAAGGTCTCTTGCCTTGGATGTGAAATAGACTAAGAACAAAAAGCTTGCCCCTCTAAAACAAGCAACATTATTTGGAGCAACAATGCAAGTAGAAGTGTAGCAATGAACATTCCAAGCACAACATTTAACAGTGATAGTAGACTCACAACCTGAACCAGGATTTGATAAGAAATCTACAATCATCCGTCTTGACAAATCTAATAGATGCAATGGACCACTTTCAATATGTTTCGCAAAGTCTATTTCTTCTGATTTGTTTGAGAACAGATAACGTTTAAAATATATCCAGTCACACAAAGGTTTGGATAAGCAATCTTGTACTAATCCAGAGTCTTTCCATTCCAATTGTAGGATCATTTTCAGAATATAGAAAGGAATCTCATTTTCCAACTTCCAAATGTCAAGTAGAATCTCTCGTCTTTTGATTTTATGTCTCTGAAGCCGGAAAATAAGGCTAGAATCGGGTAAGTCCATTCAATTCGAGAATAAAGCATGCATACATGACCATCATTCACGCAAGCATATCTTCATTCCATTCAACGGCTGAATCTTCATAGCAAACTCTGATTTTCGTATCTAGCTCTTTGACTTTTGCGACTAAACTGTCTATGGTCATGTGAGGGATCCTTTCCAAGGTTTTCTTTACTACATGGAGCTTATATTTGTCTGTTGTAGTCAGCTGCTAGTGTTTCTTGTGATGATAATGTCTAAGAAATACAACCAGAGGATCATATGCTCCTCGTTTTGTTTTCTTTATGGGTTCAGGCACCCAATATATGGACACACAAGTAGACATTTTTAGCTCTCTGTACTGTGAGTTTCGATCATTATATGCATCTTTAACTTGATCAATCCATGTTTTAGGTTCAATGTTCGGAGGCCATATGATAGTTCCTGGATATCAAACGATGGGATCAACTTCACTTATCCAAGAAAACATGTAACTGAACAAATAATCAGAGATTTAACTATAAAAGACAATGAAGAATAGTTTAACTAGACAAATTAAAAATAAGTAACATATGTTTTATGAATTAAAAAGTGAATATTAGAGAAACTGTATATAATTTAAATTTAAAATTAGGAAAATGTAAATTATCTATATAATTGAAACTTGTGCATATAAAAATTTAAAATAACTGACCAGAAATATAATTAATCTATTAAAAAATTACCAACTATAAATTATTCATTTAATTGAAATCTATACAGATGCATCATCTTTACTCCAAGAAAGTCAATCTTTGGAGGATATCCACTCCAAATACTTTCGTTAATTACAAGTAAAGAGTAAAGATGAGAAATCCATTGGAATTCTACAATCCACAATATTTGCTTCTATATTTGATCGAAGACTACAAGACAACTATCAAAATATTTTTGAATTTGATTATTTAAACTTTTTCCTTTACAATCACTTACAATTACTGTTTTCCTTTCTTAGTTATCCAACATCAAGATAAGTTATTGAAGATCATTAGATTATAAGGCCTTCAAGTTTTCCCTACTCATTCTTGTTCCAATACCAATATATCCTCATTTATTTGGCCAATCTAATGCCAATGTCAAAGTCGATGAGAACCATCTCAATATGGACCTACCACTCAGCTAAAAGTTGGAAAACTAGCATATATAATTTCACAATTCTACAATAAACATTTCACTCCAACAACTCTATTTATAACTTTGTCCATAAACAAATTACACAAAATTCTTGCAGTTTTGGCAGGAACTTAGCTGCCGTGCAGCCCTTGTTGTATGTTGTATAGGTTTCTGTATCTTGTCTATTTTTTTGAATAGAGTTGAACCAGTTTTTGCTACAACACTAATTTTTCTTATGAGTTTTATATGGTTGTAATTATTTTGCTTGGTCTCATAGATTAGAGTTGGGTCAATTTATATTAACAGTTGGTATGTGTTGGACCAATGAAAAACACAGCTTGTATATTAACTCCATGGAGGAGGCCTTTGTCTCAAGCCTTTATCAGCATGGCAATTATACACATCCCTGTAAAAGATGGCAAGCAGATAGAGGAGAAATAGCCTCTGTGTTTAGCCTGGATTTAAATGAGGTTTTCTTTTTGAGCATCATTATGTGCCCTATGGTTCCACTATATTTTGTTCTTCTTTGATTGAATTGGGATGATTTTAGATCTGAATATAAGATAGTGCTAAAAGAGATTAGTTGTGGGTGCACAGGAAGTTGAATCTGGTTTTTCCAATGGTCATGTACTGTTTGGATTTCCTGAGGAGAGCCAGAGTGAATGTGAAACAGAAAAGCCCAGCCTCTATCATGATGTTCAAAACAATTCAAACAAGTGTGGATTGAAGGAGATATGCAGCAGTAACAACACGTTTCAGGAAAAAGGCAGAAATGGTTGATTCTTTCCCCTTGAACAGATGATTTTGTTGAGATATTGGTGGATCTCAGTTAACTTTTTTCATGGGTATTACCAAATTTTTTATTGCTTTTATTCATATGTTGTTGTAGATCATTGCATATCATGCTGACATGAATGCCTGGCAGGGAGAAGAAAGAAGAGGAAGTCACAACATGGAGAGAGGGAAATAACAGACGTGTTCGAAGAAGTGCAGTCTAAATATAATGATGAACATGCAAGAAATTTCTATGCAGGGCGAAATCGGTTGACAGAAGATACAACTGTTTCAGAAACTTCAGTGAAAACCTTGAGTGACAACCAAGAGGATCAGGTATGGTTTATATCAAAATTATATCGAATTTATTGAGACTCTTGAAAAAATTATAGCAATTCTAAATCAGCAAACTGCGTTTTCAGGTGATTCCATTCATGGATTAGACATCTCCCAAGGAAGATGGGAAGTCAGATAACACCTTCAGTTTTAAACTACATATTAAGCAACCTATTAAGTCTAGAGAATGTCAGTCAATTTTGAGCAACATATTAAGTCTAGAGAATGTCAGTCAATTTTGAGTGAGTGTTAGTATTTTTAAGCTTAAAAATCAAAGCTTAGTGTGTGAGATTTAAACCATGATTTCTATTGTAATTGACAAGTTGGAAATATTTTTAATTAACTAATTGAATGAGATGCCGAAAAGTTATAGGCTTTAATTGATCTTACCATTATGAATAATGGTTTTTTTAATGTTCTTTATTGAGAAAATGTTTAGATTTGTTGGGGAAAGGATTTGATATTAAGAAAAGGATTTAATATTAATATAGACATTTATATTTATGAAGGATTTATTTTATTTACTTAAAATTTATTTTAGCTTATTTTTGAACTATTTTATTTTATATAGATGAAGATATAAATTTGTGTTTATTTTGAAAATATAATATTTATTATTAAATATCAATATTTATGGTCGTCAAATTTAAGATAAAGATAAGAGTTTCTGCTACATATTCATTCAATTACACTCCATCTCTTATTATTATTGTAGAATGTCTCTCCAAATTAATAAAAAAATTGCTTACATTTATAGGTTCTATTCATCCTATTTGATCTCTAAGAAATATTCTACATTAGCACTTGTACTATTTGAAAGTGTAAGTAATGTGTCCATAATAAATTAAAGGTAATTTATTTTATTAAAAACTAGCACTTGCACCTTAACGAGATGCAATGGTTAATAGTCAGATATAGTTTGGGTAATTTATTTAGAGGGTAGAGAGGTCATATGAAATTAAAATTATCATTATTAGCACTAATTGTATACAATATAAGTAGAGTGAATTTGAAATGTGGACATAACTAAATATGAATGTTTTACAATGTATGAAAACAATTAACTTAAGAGATCAAATTACATATGATACATTTGTTGTTGATCCTTGAGAGATCTTCTATATAGATAGCACAATTGAGGGAAAAATACAAAAGTATTATTAACTTCAAGGATATGTAGGATTGTTAATCCTTTGTCTTGTCCTCCAAAATGTTTTTTTTTCACAAGATGTGGAGCAAATGCCTCATTGTAATTGAGAATAAGTCTATTGGTAGACAACACTTTTGTGCCATATTCAAGCAATTAATCATCCAAAATGATAGTGACCATTGTCCCTATAAACCTTGTAGCATGTGTACAATAGGAGACCACAATTGTCTAATGGTATGGCCAAAAAAATAAGATTAATTTGATCAGTTCATGATTTTAGGATCCTAGGATTGTTAGAACTCTGCATGTACCAATGATTAAGTTAGGGTATTATTAATGAGAGAAATGATTCTGATTATTCCTTAAAAAGATAGGTAGATATAAATTAAAATTTTGGTCACCTTTTATGTATTCGTTCTCATACGATTCGATGTGGTTTTTGTAGCATATAGTCTTGATATTGCCTCCTTGTAGACGAGTTCAACATGTATCGAAATAGACTTCTACGAAAGAGAAATGATTAAAACTAAAATTCGTACTTCATGAAAATTGGGGAAATTATGAGGGAGATAGTGCTAAGAGTTGTGTACCTCGCTTGTTTTAGAGAGATAGCTGTTGTAATTGGGATTTCTCTTTTTTCCTCATATTTGTGTATGGATTATTTTTCATTTAGAGTATCGGTCAAAGGAGAATGTTGGTTGAATGTGAAGGTCATTTAATTACTTGAACCTAGATATAACTATAAATGTTAGCCCTTATCTAAGCTCCCCTTTTCCAATACCTATTGTGGATTTTTGCAATGTGAGACCTTGGGATTTGTGTATGATAATAGCCCATGCCATCGTGAGTGGTAGCTGCCATTGACTACCAAGTGGTACAAGTATTATCGATATACTTTTTGGGTCTTCTTGGTTCCAGGGTGGCCCATTATAATTATCGATCCTTGCTACAACATACATTGGAACGTCTGGTGGTTTATAACCTAGACTATAAACCATGTCAATAGCTTCACCAAGAGCTCTATTTACAAGTCCCACTTCTATCCATTTGCTGGATGTGAGCATGATGTGTTTCCCTCTGCAAAGAAGTACATGTTTTTTGATTTGTTCATCATTAGTTGCATTATCTATTCTGTTCTTGGTGTTTGTCACAGTACATATTGTGGTTGGATGGTTCAACAATTTCAACATTCCTCTATTGTGCAGTCTAACTAAATTATTAGTAGCAAATAGGTGCATGGACTTGTCAAATAGTTCCTTCTCACTTGATGGAAGTTGTCTCTCTATGCGCATCATCGAAAGTTACCAATATTCTTTGATTAGTTCTACATTTCATATATTTTGCAACATGTGACAAAATTGCTCGTGTTGGTATTTCACCTTGCTATCAAAACTTTGTTTGTAAAGTGAGAATATTAGGGTCTTGAGTCACTCTCTAAAGACTACACGCCTCTACTAGGAGTGCACTGAGGTCACTGTCCTTAGGTGTATATGAAATAATTAAATAAACTTGAGTTCTACCTTAGAATTCGGCCTGAAATCTTGAGAAGTCAATCGAATCAATACGAGATTCCTTTTGAGTATGCATTGAGTTAACTTAATCTTTCATTTGTATTATCTTGACCCCTTTTGATTAAATGACTATATTGCTTCCAAAATTTAACAAATCAACCTTAGCCAAACCTAATCCAAATCCCCAAACCCCTGAGTACTAGGGACACTTCATCCCTAGACTGCCTACATACCCATTTCAACATGGGATCAAGGAATAAAATATGTAGTTCTGGTTTCTAGGTAAGTGCACAAAGATGGTGTTAAAAAGGGGGTATAAGTGGACACTTTTTTTTATCTTCTGTAATCAGGTGAATCTGAACTTGGAGGCAAATTTGAAAGTCATCCACTCAAGATAAGAATATAATCAAAGAAAAACTATTGTAGTACTCTGAATCTAGTTTCCAAACTACTAAAATTTTTCAAAATTGGATAAGATTAAGGGGGTCAAATCCTTCGCGCATGAAAAACAACCCTTCTTTTTTCTGAAAACATAGCAGTGTCTGATGTGCGCATCAAAAAATTCATAGTTAGATTTAATATTTTGACAAATCCTATGGCTGAAAGATAGGTAAAAGCAAGCACCAGAAGATGTGTATTTTTTTGTAATTTTTTGTTGAGTATTTTTCCAATCGAGCACATCTTGAAAAATTAGGTACCTATTCATGCGCGAAGCATAACTTGTGCACTAAAAAAATTAAAAATACAATTTTTTTTTTAAAATTGTAAAGAATCAAATGCACTATAATAATATAAAGTTTTTTAAATTTGGATAAGTAGATAAAAAGTTATTAAAAAAATGGTACACGTATGTCTGTGAGAACTATGGAGACACTGGTAAAAGAAATTCAATAATAATATTTTATTGTTGTTCAAATTTTTAAAAAAAGTATATAGTTAGAAAGCTCAGAAGATGGGTGAAAATATGGTGGCAATTTTAGAAATACCCACTTGATGAAGTGTAAACCTGATGATGACAAAGTCAAGAAACCAAGTTGATAAAATAAAACACGTAAAAAATGAGGGAAATGGAGGGAAATCAAACTTCTAGCCCGTAGCTTGTCATCTAGGTCTATTTCTAAGTTGAAACAGTCAAAAGCCTGTACGGGGTACCTATGGTATAAGAAGTGCATATGGGGTACCTATGGTGTAAGAAGCACGTACGCTCTATCTTTACTATAAACAGTGCATATGCACTACTTTTATTAAAAATTCGGGAGTGTGTATAATATGATATTGTATATATAATATCTGTATATACATATAATATATAATTTATATATAATATATATGTATATAATAATATATAATATATTAAGTATATATACACACACATATGTGTGTATGTATGTGCATTGTCTCCCCCTCTCTCTCTCTCTCTCTCTCTCTCTCTCTCTCTCTCTCTCTCTCTCTCTCTCTCTCTCTCTCTCTCTCCCCTCCCCTCTCTGTCTCTGTCTCTGTCTCCCTCCTCTCTGTCTCTGTCTCTGTCTCCCTCCCTCTCCCTCTCCCTCTCCCTCTCCCCTTCTCCCTTCCTCCATATCCCATCCCTCTCTCTTCTTCTCTCCCTCCCTCACTCCCTCGCCCTCTCTCTCTCTCTCTCTCTCTCTCTCTCTCTCTCTCTCTCTCTCTCTCTCCCCCTTTCTCTCCCTACCCCCCCCCTCTCTCTCTCTCTCTCCCCCTCTCCCTCTATCTCCCTCTCTCCCCTTATCCCTTCCTCCATACCCCATCCTAATGAGTTGAGACATTGTCATATTTCTATCCTCAAAACTCTTGAGTTTCTCATCTTTTGGTTTGCATAGTAGTAGTGATGTATTGGAAGTTTACTATATGTATTCCACATGTTAAGCCTAAACCAATTAAATCATGTTTTATCTTTGCCAGTTTATTCCTGCAACCATGCCATTTATTCATGTTGCCATGCAGATTATTTAGGGCAATATCATATGTGAAATTAATAGATATCTTGATTAAATAAAATGCGTATGTATGTTCTTGTATGTTATTTCTTTTGTAGTGCAGGGAATAAATGATGCCGCGGTGGATGTTCTCTTATCGCGCCCGTTGAAGGGAAGGATACTCAAGAGATGACTGAAGATCAAACTGTAGAAAAGATGAGCAAGCCTAAGGGACAGAATAAGAGGATCAATCAAGCGATACTACCAATGTCTAACTTAAGTGGACATTGAAGTTGTAAATACCACCATAGTATGTTATGACTGTGGTTCAGTTTAGATCCGTGTTTCCTGCAACATAACTCTAGCTATCTCCTTTCTCGATCAACATCTGCCTCCTCTTTTCAGCATGATTTGTGTTGTCTATTGTAGATGGTTTCTTTTAATAATAAGATCTTCTTCTCGGAGGTTAGATAGAAGGAGAGAAGAATAGAGAAGAGGATTTTTCATAAACATTTTTGAGTTTCTTTTCATATTGAATCATGTAATGACTTTCAAAGAACAATGAATAAAATTATGTTATTCTGATCTTTTAGATTTGTTTTCAAGAAGCCTGGTATCACTCATCCAAGGGGGCCCACTTGGTGAGTAATCCTGCACATTTGTTAAGATTAGTTTTCTTTGCTTAGCTATAGTAGATGTTCTTGCATTGACTATTCCTGCAGCCCCTGGAAATAGATCCACTGACTGTTCCTGCAGCCAAGCTAGAACAGAGTAATTTTTGTTTATCAACATTGAATTTATCCAGTATTGCTTTTATGAGTTTATGCAGAAGTTTTCCTGTAGCCTTTCTATAGTTTCAATTCTTGATTATCTTTTCCACATAATGTTAGTTGTTGCAGTAAAGAAGAATAGCTGTAACAGGAACTTAGTGCATATATAGTGCAGACCCATTTCAAGTATTACGTCCCTGGGCTAACAATCAAATGAACACTAGCTATGAAAATAGTGACTTTACCAAATGAATGTCCAAACTTCGGGTTGAGAATTCAAGTAGAGTTATTATTCTTATTGTTGGGTTGAACATTTTTGGCGCCATTGCCGGGGATGGTGTCAAACTAAGAACCTGTTATGGTTATTGTCTTTTCAGTTTTCAGTTAATTGTTTTTTTTGGCATACCCGATTGTTCAAAAATTTCATGAATCTACGTGCATAGGCAAAGAAGAGATGTTCTAGGTATATTCCTGCCCAGTCATCCTAATCATGCAAAAAATAATTCCTCAAATATAAACCCTTTTGCTGAACTTTATCAAACCATAGAAAATTTGAACCATCCTAAATTTGAATTTCTAGAAGGTAGTCTTTAGTTCCTCTTTGGACCTCAAGAAGAAGAATTTCATATAGTAACTACCCCCACAAGTCCAATGCAACGAAACCCACCTCCTAGTGGAAATAATCCACCACCACCTTTGGACCCAACGTTTGAGTTCCCCATATCTGGTCAACATGATAATGCTAATCTCAAGAACATTCCAATTTCTTCCCTCCCTAAATTCTATGGATTGGTGACAGAGGATCTAAACACATTTATGTTTGAGTTTGATGTTCTCTGTAGGAGTTTTGACTATACTACATATGCCCATAGACTAAAAATATTTCTTGCCACCTTGAAGGAATCGTCTTTAAGATGGTTTATGAGCTTGGGTAGTATCACAATCAATACATGGGATGAGATGAAACGATTGTTTCTTGCAAAATATAAAGAGTATTATAGAGGAATTGATCATCATGGGGATGATATCTTTAGAATGACACAAAAAAATATGAGAGTCTTGAAGATTATCTGAAGAGGTTTCTTTTTAGTGTCAAAAAGTCCAAACATAGTACTCTAAATGAAGATTCCCTCAAGTTGATATTTTTGAGGGGAATCAGTGATGAATGCACTGATTATTTGGATCTTATGGGAGGAGGTGACATTACATAGTCCACTTGGGCTGAAATAGGACAAATTTGTAAGAAGTATTCTAGTTCTTCTTCTAAAAAGAATAGGTGTTTCAAGCCAAGAGTATCTTCATCAACATCTGGTATTGGAGTTTCTAGAATGGAACTTAGCCATTTGTTGAAGGACTTTAAGGAGGACATCATAAATAATATGGCTACTCAGTTGGATACACTTTCAACTAAGAAGAAGCATGAAGAAGTTGATGCATTTCTTGCAAAATTTTGCCCTCATTGTAGACAACGAAAGAAGGATTACAAATGTAAAATGGTTGCAAATGTGGAGGTTCCTGACTTCAAGCCAATACAAGGTGAGGATGAGAAAGTTTTCTATGTTTATCAAAGGAGGCCAAATTTCTAAAGACAAGGTATGCCTCCAAATCCACTTTCTTTTTCTAGTTATAGTGGAAATTCTTATGTACCAGATAACCAATGGAAATCACCATATGCTCAAAATTTTGGTAATTATCAAAACTGGTATGGTTCTCAAGGCCAAGGACAACATTTTTCTAATCAAATGCCATAGTGGCAGCAACCACAAGGGAATTGGTATCCACCTTAGGGACAAGGAAGTCAGTTTCAAGGGAACTGGCAGCCTACTCCTCAATGGAGGGGGAGTCAGCCATGGACTTCCCAATCTTCTAGTTATCAACAACCTATTCAACAGCCACAACCTCCTGCAATAATGTCTCCTCTTCCAGCCACTGCTGTCCCACCTAAACCAACGCAGTTGCCCACTCAACCAATGCCAAATCCTAATATTAAATATCAACAACAACAACAAGCTTATTTGACTGATCTTAATCAATACCCAACCTATTCTCCATCCCTAAGTGATATTTACCTCTGATCTGGGACAACTCTGCGTAATCCATCTCCTCCAGTTATCATTGAGGTACAAGAAGAACAAGAAATCTCCAATCCAATAGATATAATACCTCAGAAGTAGATATTACCGCCATTTCCACAGAGATTGCAAGAAAAGGAAGTTCTCATAGAACAAGAGCAAGGCTTTGATATTATAGATCAACTGAAACATGTTTGTGTTAAAATTCTATTGTTGCAAGCAATAAAAGATGTTCCTATATATAGTAAGGCACTAAGAGAAGCATGTTTAAAAAATCATGACAGGAAGAAGAAGGATCCACAAATAGTGCATGTTATGGGTCAACTGGCAAATATTATGTTAGGCAACGTTGCAATTCTAAAATATTCTAATCCAAGTAGTCCTGTTGTAAGTATAGTCATTAATGGTAGCCAGATAATAAATGTTTTAATTGATTTAGGGGCAGCCATTAATGTGATGACAAGAGAAGTAATGAAACAACTTGAAATCAATAGTCTAAGGCCTACACCCACAGTTCTACAACTTGATGATAGCTCTAAAGTGAGACCTGATGGAATAATTGCAGATGTGGTGGCTATTTTGAATTCTTGGGAATACCTTGCAGACTTTATGATTCTATCTCCAAAGGCAACACTGGGAGGATATCTAGTGATTTTGGGAAGACCTTGGCTTGCCAGGGCTGATGCATATATTGGATGTAGATCAGGGGATATGACTATTTCAGATGGGAACTCTACAAAAACATTAGCTTTGTATTCTCCTGCACAACCCCAGTGTGATCAACAACAAGCCGTTTGACCTATTTTGGGAGAAGAGTTTGAGGAAATTGACTCTATTAATCACCTTATGATGATTAATCGAGGGCCATTTATGCAATTACATTATGAAGACTCAATTATTTATCAAATTTTGATAAATGTGTTGATACATGAACAAAAATTACAGGAGTTGGTACCGAATATTGCAGGTTTAGACTTTCCTGCAGCCACTAATATATTGCATACCCTATTGCTGCATGAAGTTTGTACTTCTCATTTTTCCGATATGTCCCAAATTGATCTTACTACCAAGATAGAAGTTGATTTGAATAAATGTTTGAATATCAATAAAGATCTTTCAGATACTCAAAAAGGGGCCCTTGTAGACTTGCTGAAATGTCATAAAAATGCTTTTGCATGGGATTACAAGGATATGCATGGAATAGATCCAATAGTTTGCACCCACTATATCTATATAAAAGAAGAATGTTGCCCACTCAGACAACCACAAAGAAGAATCAATCCTGCATTAAAAGAAATAGTTGAAGAAGAGTTGCAGAAATTGTTAAAGGCCGAGTTTATCTATCATATCTCTGATAGCCAATGGGTATCACCTTTGGTAATAGTCCCTAAGAAAGGAGGAAAATGGAGGGCATGTGTTGATTATAGAGCTGTGAACTTAGCAACAGAAAAATATCATTTTCCATTACCATTTGTGGATCAGGTATTGGATTCTTTTGCTGGTAAAAGATATTTTTCATTTCTTGATGGATTCAGTGGTTACAATCAGATTCAAATAGCCCTAGAGGATCAAGAAAAGACAACATTTACTTGTCCTTGGGGCACATATGCATATTCTGTTCTTCCTTTTGGGTTGTGTAATGCTTCAGCCACTTTTCAAAGGGCAGTGATCAATATCTTTTCTGATATTTCTCAAGACATCATGAAAATCTATATGGATGACTTTACAACTTATGGTTTTGAATTTGAACAAGCATTGGAGGACCTGAAAAACATTTTGCAGCGATGTGAGGACTATAGTCTGTCATTAAATAGTGAGAAATGCTTCATCATGATGCAGGAAGGAATAATCCTTGGTCATCATATCTCTATAAAAGGCATATAGGTGGACCCAACAAAAAATGAAGTCATTCAGCATATTAATGCTCCAGTGAAGCAAAAAGATGTAATAAGTTTACTTGGTCATGCTGGATACTACAGAAGGTTTATCAAAGATTTCAGCAAAATTGCAAGTCCCTTATATTCACTGCTTACCAAGGATATTGAATTTAAATGGACCTCTGCATGCAATGAAGGTTTCTTGAAACTTAAGCATGCCTTGACCCAAGCACCAGTTCTTAAAGGTCCAAATTGGTCTTTACCATTCAAATTCATATAGATGCATCTAATTATGCAATAGGGGCAGTATTAGGACAGAGGATTGACAACTTGGAAAGTACAATATATTATATTAGCAAGAACTTAAAAGAACCTGAGTTGAATTACATAGTCACTGAAAAGGAAATGTTAGCTATTATATATGCACTCAACAAATTTAGACACTATATCACATGATATCCCATATTTGTGCATACAGATCATATTGCAATTAGATATCTCATGAATAAGCCTTCAATTACTGGTGGATTAGCTCGCTGGTTATTGTGGATGCAGGAATTTGATATCATAGTTGTTGATAAATCAGGGAAGTCTAATGTGGCTGCAGACTATCTTTTAAGACTTCAGTTACAAGAAAATTTTACAGCAATAGATGATGCTTTTCCAAATGAACATTTATTCCTTATACAAGCTCACACTCCCTGGTATGCTGATATTGCCAGCTATTTAGCTATTGCTAAAATGTCAATTCATTTCTCTCCTAAAGAAAGAAGGTTGTTAGTAGAAAATTTTTTTAACTTCTCATGGACTGCTAATTGTTTGTTTTATACTGGGCTTGACCAAGTCATGAGAAGATGTGTAAGGGAAGATGAAACATATGATATCCTGCATGAGTCTCATGATGTGCCATGTGGAGGATATTTTGCCGCCAAAAGAACAACACTCAAAATATTAAATACAGGATACTATTGGCCCACATTACACAAGGATGCAACATAATATACAAGAAAATGTGATAGATGCCAACGTATGGGAAGACCTACTAAATCTGATGAGATGCCATTATATCCACAAATATCAGTAGCACCATTTGATAAATGGGGAGTTGATCCACCTTCTAATGGCAAATCCTACATTTTGGTATGTACAGATTATGTAACAAAATGGGTGGAAGCTCGTGCCATGACACATGCAAGAGATAATAAGGTGGTTGAGTTTATTTATAAGGATATATTTACAAGATATGGAGTACCAAGAGAAGTTGTCTGAGACTAGGGCCCACAATTTACTTCAACATTGATTGCATCTTTGGTAAATGAATACAATATAAGGCACAAGAAATCTACTCCATATCATCCACAAGCTAACGGACAGGTAGAGATTACAAATAGGGAGCTTGAGGCTATTCTTACTAAAATAGTATCTGTTCATAAAAAAGATTGATCTCATAGGCTTTCAGAAGCAATTTGGGCATACAGAACAACTTTGAAAACAACAATTGGTTTTATACCTTTTGAGATGGTTTATGGAAATGCAGCAATTATGCCTATTGAATTTGAGCATAAAACTCCGAGGACAACTTTGCAATTAAATATGACACTATCTAAAGCACAAAAGGAATGCATTCAACAATTGAATGCCCTGGATGAATGGAGGAAAATAGTTGTCCAGTAGACAGAACTGATCCAAAATTAGAGAGTAAAGTGGCATGATAAATATATCAAAGAGAAGAAGTTCAAAGCCGGTGTCTGGGCACTATTGTATGTCTCTAGATATAAAGATTCTATGGGAAGCTGCAAACTAGATGGTTAGGTCCATATGAGATAGAAAAAGTTTTCAATAATGGAGCTGTTCATTTGACCATAATTGACCTTGTTCAGTTTAAGCTTTCGGTGAATGGTCATCGATTGCGTCTGTATCATAAGCCAACCACTAAAGAGGAGTTCCTGCAGCAATTTGCCCAAAATGATGAAACACAAGTTCCTGCAACAATTGATAAGGTTCCTGCAGCAACTAATCAGGCTCATGCTGAAATTGAGCAAAGTAATGAAGGTAAGGTTCCTTCAGCCACTGCAGTGAACATGCTTGCCGCTTCATCATAAATATTTCCATGTCTAATGGGAATATTTTTCTCCATAAATAAAATTCCATCCACGATATTCCATCCCATTTTCTTATCTATCATTTCATTTCATTTTGCCATCATTTGCATACGATTGCAGGTATGTACATATGGTGCTTTATTTCAATTACGCATTTATGATTTCATTATGATTATTGCCTTCCTAAATCTACGTACATTCCCCTAAATCTCGTTAGCTTGTGTGGACACGTGCTAAGTTAAGTTGGGGGGCTGTTTTATGGTTCAGTTCCTAAAGTTAGTAATTATTCATCCTTTTTCGGTACTTAGAATTGATTGCTTGCCATCATTGTTTTAACAATATATTTTTTCACCAAAGGAAGTAATAAATTCTGCTGCCAATTTGGAGATATGTATGGAATTTCAATTTTGCAAGTCTATTGGATATTTTGGTTCTCCGTTTCTCAACTGTAGAGTGTTATTTACTAACATAGTAAGAAATGGGTGGAGATCCAATCTGCCATGAACCAACAGTCCATGATGTGTTGCTATAGGATGCTCTTTGTGAGCATTATTTTAGACACCATAGCTGGCTTGATTACTTTTTGAAAATAAGAGATTTTAATGAAGAAATTGCTGTAGAGTTTATGCATTCCTTCAATGAAGGATAAGCTATGGTTAAAGGTTTAAGGGTAATTACTACGAAGCAACGGATAGCTGAAGTAACAGGGTTGCCACAGGAAGGAAAATTGTTTCCAGAATCAAAAGATGCAAGGAGCGCTAGGGCAGAGTTTACACTTCCCATAGATGGACCTCTAACGGTGGACAAACAAGGAACTAGGAGGGTTTCCCTACCAACAAAGTGGCCTCAGGTAGCTTTATATGTCATGAAATACATTACTTGTGAAGCGAGATATTCAAATCTACATTCACCACATTTTAAATTACTTAGTCATTTACGACATGGCCGAAGGATGAATGTTCCTAATTTTCTATACCACCTCATTTCTACAAGTGCTAAAGAAACGTGGAAGAATGGAAATCGTTCCGTCAGCCATCACGGTTTGGTTAAATTGCTTGTAGAATGTTCTCTTAGAGACGTTTCACAGATGGAATGGGGGGTATTTGAGGACATATTGCAGTTTAGGGTTGAAGATGATCCTATTGTAGAGGATCCACCAGTTGAAGAAGAAAATATTGCAGGACCCCCTTCTCCTGTAGTTGCTACAGAGGATGATTTTCTTTTTGTCGAAGGAGCTGCGGTTATTGTGGAAGAAGAGATGGTTGAGGCAAATGTGGAGCAACCCTCCACTTCTCTTCAAAGAGATTCACCACTTGCTAAGAGAAAATGGAAGGAATTGGAAATAAATGAAACAGATGAAGAACCTATGGCTCAATCACATGCAACTCAAATTTCTCCTGTAGCCAAGAGGCGTAGGTCAAAAAGAAAAACTCCTACAGCAGAGACGCAGGTAGAAACCAGTCCTGTAGCCACTCCAAAGGTTTATGTGAGAAGAACATGGAGTAGGACCCAGAAGGCTCATCCAATAGGTGATCTAACAAAGGTTATTGCAGTGGAAACATCAGAAGAAGGGAGCTCTGTAAATGTTGAAATCCAGGAAGAAGGTGATGAAGATAGACTGCCAAATCTTGCTTTTGTGGCACATCAGCTTGAGGAAACTGTTGGAGAAATTCCATAGCAGCTTGAGGAAACTGTTGGAGAAATTCCACAACAACTTGAGGAACTTATTGAAGAGATTCCACGGCCTAAGGTAACACCTATTAGACCTCCATCATCCCTAAGCAGTTTATCTATTGCTTTAACATTTTATAGACAATGAGAAATAGAGAAGGCTAGATTGCAAGGGGTTATTGACAAAGAGCAAAGAGAAATTGAAGAGAGAGATGACAAAATTGAGGAATTAGAAGCTAAGGTTGAAACAATCGCTAGTATGGTCCCCAAATTGATGCAATGTAGGGCACCTCCAAGGGTTTATACTTTGCATTTAAAGGAGCGGTATTTAAATTTCAAATTAAACCGCATTGTCAGGGACCTTAGCTCCTCTTTAGAAACCCCTAAGGAATTTTATTATGCTTACCAGACTTCTCCAGCAGCTGTGAAGAATTTTCTATGTGAATTTTATTTACATAACTATGTTGTACCCTTAGATAGTGAGTGGAATCCTTTGTTATATATTGGAGATATCCATATAAAAGCTTTAATGTCATGGATTCAAAATGAGATCAGCATGGGAGCACAAGCCAGAGCATACAAAGACTTTGAATTTGACTGTCCATTGCCATTAAGGAAAGAAGCAAAAGAACCAGGAGCTCTTTATTATGAATGGCAGAAATTACTGGTAAGAGATGATGTTAGGGAACTAGTGCTTCCAATGAGAGAGGAAATATACTAGGCATATGAGCATTTAGTTCAGATTGGCAGTGCAACTACAATAGATGGGTTAACTCAGCGCTGGAATAACTTACCTGGAAAATTGAAGCAAGGAGAACCTCATTCACTGCAAAATTTTCAGGCAGCTACGTAAAGAGCCCCCAAATATATACAATTGGGTAGAGAGAAGGCCAATAACTGGTTACCACTAATTTTTTAATCTCCTATTCTTATGTGGCTACTATTGGGATGTAAGCCTATGGATCAGCCCTATGATGCAGTTACAAAAGAATCAACTAGATGGTCCAGGCTGGAAAAGATGAAAGGATTTTACTAGAATTTAGCTTCAGAAGGAAGAAGTCAAGGAACCATTGGTGATCTGAGAATTAGTGCAAGAGTCAGAAATTTTCCTTTTGCTGTAGGATCAGCAAGTTCTTAAAGTTGGGGGGCATGATGAGTTGAGACATTGTCATATTTCTATCCTCAGAACTCTTGAGTTTTTTTTTTTTTTGTTTGCATAGTAGTAGTGATGTATTGGAAGTTTACTATATGCATTCCATATGTTAAGCCTAAACCTATTAAATCATGTTTTATCTTTGCCAATTTATTCCTGCAGCCATGTGATTTATTCTTGTTGCCATGTGGATTATTTAGGGCAATATCATATGTGATATTAAAGATTTCTTGATTAAATAAAATGCGTATGTATGTTCTTGTATGTTATTTCTTTTGTAGTGCAAGGAATAAATGATGTTGTGGTGGATGTTCGCCTATCACGCCTGTTGAAGGAAAGGATACTCAAGAGATGACTAAAGGTCAAACTGTGGAAAAGCTGAGAAAGCATAAGGGATGGCATAAGAGGAGCAATCAAGCGATACTACTAATGTCTAACTTAATTGGACATTGAAGTTGTAAATACCATCACAGTATGTTATGACTGTGGTTCAGTTTAGATCTGCGTTTCCTGCAGCATAACTCTAGCTATCTCTTTTCTCAGTCAATCATCCACCTCCTTTTTTTGGTGTGATTTGTGTTGTCTATTGTAGATGATTTTTTTTAATAATAAGCTCTTCTTCTTCTCAGAGGTTAGATAGAAGGAGAGAAGAATAGAGCAGAGGATTTTTCATAAGCATTTTTGAGTTTCTTTTCATATTGAATCATGTAATGACTTTCAAATAATGATGAATAAAATTATGTTATTTTGATCTTTTAGAGTTGTTTTCGAGAAGCCTGGTATCACTCATCCAATGGGGCCCACTTGGTGAGTATTCCTATGCATTTGTTAAGATTAGTTTTCTTTCCTTAGCTACAGTAGACGTTCTTGCATTGACTGTTCCTGCAGTCACTGAAAATAGATCCACTGACTGTTCCTGTAGCCAAGCTAGAACAAAATAATTTTTGTTTATCAACATTTAATAGTTTACTTACATTTATAAGTTCTATTCATCCTATTTGATCTCTAAGAAATATTGTACATTAGCACGTGTACTATTTGAAAGTGTAAGTAACATGTCCATAATAAATTGAAGGCAATTTATTAAAATTCATTTTCTTTATTTATTTATTAAAATCTAGCACTTGCACCTTAACGAGGTGCAAAGGTTGTGTTGATAGTCAGATATACTTTGGGTAATTTATTCAGAGGGTCGAGAGGTCAAATTAAATTAAATTTGTCAATATTAGGACTAATTGTTTACAATATAAGTAGAGTGAATTTGAAATGTGGACATAACTAAATATGAATGTTTTACAGTGTTTGAAAACAATTAACTTAAGAGATCAAATTACATATAATACATTTGTTGTTGATATTTGAGAGATCTTCTATATAGAGAGTACTGCAATTGAGGGAAAAACACAGAACCATTATTAACTTCAAGGATATGTAGGATTGCTAATCCTTTGTCTTGTCCTCCGAAATGTTTTTTCTCTTTTTTTTCCAATATGTCGAGAAAATGCTTCATTGTAATTGAGAATAAGTCTATTGGCAGACAACACTTTTGTGCCATATTCAAGAAATTGATTGTTCAAAATGATAGTGATTAGTGTCCCTAGAAACCTTTTAGCATGTGTACAATAGGAGACCACACTTGTCTAATAGTATGGCCAAAAAAGTAAGATTAATTTGATCAATTCTTGATTTTAGTATCCTGGGGTTGTTAGAACTTTGCATGTACCAATGATTAAGTTAGGGTATTATTAATGAGATTAATGATTTTAATTATTCCTTAAAAAGATAGGTAGATATAAATTAAAAATTTGGTCACCTTTTATGTATTCGTTTTCAGTCGATTCGATGTGGGTTTTGTAGCATACAGTCTTGATATTGCCTCCTTGTAGACAAGTTCGACACGTCTCCAAGTAGACTTATATGGAAGAGAAATAATTAAAACTAAAATTGGCACTTCATGAAAAATTGGAGAAACTATGAGGGAGATAGTGCTAAGAGTTGTGTGCCTTGTTTTAGAGAGATAGCTATTGTAATCGGGCTTCCTCTTTTTTCCTCATATTTGTGTATGGATTGTTTTGCATTTAGAGTATTGGTTGAAGGAGAATGTTGGTTGAATGCGAAGGTCATTTAATGACTTGACTCTAGATATAGTTCTAAATGTTATCTCTTATCTAAGTTCCATTTTTCCAATATCGATCGTGGCTTTTTGCAATGTGAGACCTTGGTATTTGTGTATGGTAATATCCCATGTCATTGTGAGTGGTATTTGTCTTCAACTACCAAATGATACAAGTATTATCGATATACTTTTTGGGTCTTATTGGTTCCATGGTGGCCAATTATAATTATCGATCCTTTCTACAACATACATTGGAACATCTGGTGGTTTACAACCTAGACTATAAATAATGTCAATAACTTTGCTAAGAGCTCCATTTATAAGTCTTTCTTCTATCCATATGTTGGATGTGAGCATGATGTGTTTCTCACTACAAATAAGTACATGTTTTTTGAGCTATTCATCATTAGTTGCATTATCTATTCTATTCTTGGTGTTTGTCAGAGTACATATTGCAGTTGGATGGTTCATAATTTCAATATTCCTCTGTTGTGTAGTCTAACTAAATTATTAGTAGCAAATAAATGCATGGACTTGTCAAATTGTTCCTTCTCACTTGATGTAAGTTTTCTGATCACATCATCAAAAGTTGCCAATCTTCTTCTATTTGTTCTACATTTCATATGTTTTGCAACATGTGATGAAATTAATCTTGTGTTGGAGTTTCACCTTGTTGTCGAAACATTGTTTGTAAAGTGACAACTATTGTAAATTGGTTCCACAGTGTTTTGGCATTTGAATGTGATGTGTAAATAGGTTTTTCCTTCACAGGTGGAAGTTGTACGAGTTCACCAACCAATATTATAGACACTCCACCAAAGTATAGATGTTTTAAAGTATAAACATAATAAAAGCATAACACACAACATGCACGATAACACAAGCAGAAGACTTACACTAGAATTCCTTAAGGGTTACCAATGAAGAATAAAAAAACCAAAAGATAAATTCCACAATTAAGGGTAATCCAATAATCCATAATTAGCTCAATGATCACAAGAAGCCATATGCAATAACAAATTACAACATTGAAAGATTGAAAGGATACAATATAATTCCACTTCAATAAGAATTTACACATATCATAAAGGAACTGATAAAAACATCCCATTATAGGATTACATTGCTCTTCCAATACATAGCTTCTAAAATTACATATAAAATACAACTTAACCAGTAACAAGGTTACAAAAGATCATGATACAATGACCACTTAGGTCTCCAAAGAATAATAATCTCCAACATGAGATTATGCATGAGCCAGGAACCACAAAAATACCTGCGAAGCCAATCCTCACATGAATATACAGACAAGAACATCTGATGGGAAGTGGCACTACCACCCGAACATGTAATTACCAAAATGGAATCACCCCACCGTGATAGGAGATAGTTGAGGACCCTCAAGCAAGGAAAGGCATGACATGGTTGATGAAATAGTACGACACCATGACAACACAAAAAAACTCCACAATAATCTAGGTGATTCAACATCACAAATACACAAGTGACATGATAACACAAACACAAGTGAACCGACATCACACAAACAAGTGAACCTTAAGAGAGAGTGTCATCGCATAGCTTGTTGGTTACCTCGGTAGGCCCTCATAGGTCTCAACTCTTTGTCCTGGAAACCTCTCCCGAACCTCTGGCTCCAACTAAGTCTCATGCGGACCCTTCCAACCTTTCATGAAGACAAGGTGGTTGGTTTGCTATTCCAGGCCTTCTCACTACATTCTGAGCCTCAATACAAGCACTCACATATGCGCGAGGTACAATATCTTTATTAATGTTATGAAATACCCACCTAGTCAATTAATTAGATTATCACTTATTATATGTCTTTCGCTGGGTCGTAATGCCTACCACTTGGGCGCAACCCTTGCTCAAAACCCACTCTCTCAAAGGACACTAAACAGACATAGTCACTCCCTGAGGACCCTATGGCAAAGTAGACAACCATTACACCACTTTCAGAAACAAGTGGTCAAACAAGGACATACAGACTCTTGGCTAACCATAAGGCGAAGACACTACATGGTTAAGACTATGAAGGCAACATATATCACTTGGTCAAAGGTACCAAATACGGCACCACAGGATGACTAAACCATAGACCCGAAATAACACAATATACACTTGCAAGGACAACTAATTCACTAAGTCCGCACTCAGACAATCTTTGAGAAAATCAACATCATAAGCACTTGCAACATCATTGATTGAAAATTAAATAAAGCACTCTTTCATGACATTCACACCTCATTCAATTTCCAAAACAATATTCTATCAAGGATAAAATTCACGTCAAATACTCATTTGAATAAAAACATGAATTTCCAACATGGATTTAATTCATTTCTAGAATATATCCAAATTAACCAATTTGAATCACTAATTCATGTCTTAATTTCCATTGATAATGTATTAAACCACATAATAAAAATCAAACGAAAAATTACCATTTTAATTTAACACTAAAACCACTTTAAAATATATTTCATTTTATTAAATTTAAGTTCATAGCATAAACCGGTTTGTACCAGTAAGGGTACACAATCAAGCAGTGGCCAAGGCCAACCCGTAGTAGTGCTGCTATCGAGGCAACAAACACTATTTGCCGATAGTGCTGCTACCACTAGTAACAACCCTACTGACCGGTAGTGCTACTACCTACCAGCAGTACTACTACAAACCGATAGCGGTACTGCCGACCGGTAGTGCTACTACTGACCGGTAGCACTGCTACCAACTGGTAGTAGTGCTACCAATCGGTAGTATTGCTACCAACCGATAGCAGTCCTACTGACCAGTAGCACTGCTACTGCGTAGTGGTGCTGACTGGTAGCATTGCTACCAACTGGTAGCAGTCCTACCGATTGGTAGTGCTGGTACCAACCGATTGCAGTCCTATCAATCGGTAGCACTGCTACTGCGTAGCGGTGCTACTGACCAGTAGTTCTACTACCTGTGGGTAGCAGACACTACCGATTTGCATGGTAGGACAAGCCCACCATGGGAATGGTAAAGTCCAAAATGATAAAAGATTCAAAACACATTCTTCCAAAGAACTCTAAAACCAATAAGCCACAAAATCGTTTAACACAAGAAACGATTCATTTCCAGATTATTTCACGGGGACACACACAGTGCCAAATCCAAAATCCAAAGGGATATTTACCAGCAAGGTAAATGGTGAAATAAAACACACTTGATGTAATAGCTAACCAATTCTTGGCAATTTAGATAGTAGGATGCACAAAACAAACCAAATGTAATTCATTCTTTTCCAAAAAGAAGAGGTAAAATAGAAAATTGATTTTCAAGAGCACAACATACAACAAAATAGAGAAATGAACCATTTCTTCCCTATAAGAAAACATAGGATCTAAGATTCACAAAATAACCATCCACAAGCATTCCTTCTTCCATTCCAATCATTCCACAAGAATTTACAAGGAAATTTGCATATTTTCAACACACTGGAAGCAAACTGAAAAA